>NW_010391383.1:74772-91466 GCF_000710305.1 Buceros rhinoceros silvestris | reverse complement strand
TCCTGCTATGGTCCCACAGCATGAGTTTTTCCTTTCCTGTGGCATCCTTTTTTTTGCAGCAGGATTGGAACATCATTTCCTCCCTGCATCAGCCCCTGCTCCCAGGTCTCAAGGCTTTTCTCAGGAAGCTGTTTCCCATATGAAGCTCTTTTTATTTGCCATTATTCTGTACTCAGGGGGGTAGCTTGGTTATATTTTTTTCTCTTCTGTGCTGCCAAAGCTTCACTAGCAGCTCAAGTGTCAACGTGCGGACCAGCCAGCATGGATCAGACAGACAGCCTGCTTTGCAGAGCCCTCTCTGGCCAAGTTGACCATTTAACCAGCAGAATCCCAGATAGGCCAGGGGCAGAGCAAGCCTCTTCTGGTGTGGAACAGCACAGCTAGAGCGGGAAGACGTCAGCACTTGGACTCTCTGGTTATACAGAAAGGTTTCTTTCTGAAATGTGTTGCAGAACACCTCTGGCATCCTCTTGCCCAGAGCACTGGGAAAGGAGGAACAGCCAGCTGTTTTCTTTGGAGTACTGTCAGCTGGGTTCCAGCAGCAAAGCGTGTGTATTTGATTACGGTCTGCTGTAGCTCTGCTCGGTCCCACTTGTGTCATGCCAACACTGCAAAGAATAACGTTAGCTCTCGCTTTTTGCTGCGTGGTTACAGTCGTACAGCTGGGACCCACAACTGGGTCCAGGACAGGACCAGTTCCAATCCCAGCCAGGCTCTGTTAGTACCATTTCAGACTGGGTTGGGCCAAAGGCCGTTTGGTTTGGGGCTTTGCACTGTTTAACCCAAGCAATGGAGTCCTGTGTCTAGAGGTGCGTCCTCTTATATTAGATAAACCCAAGTTTGAACACACTGAAACCAGAATAGCTGAGGGCTAAAGTGGCCAGAGGACGGGGGCTGTGAAGGGGACACTTTCCTATCTGATGTTGAGATGGTAGGAGAAGTCAAGTAAAACAACTTCTCTTTCTCTTACTAGCTTGAGTTCCAGTAAGAAACAGGTGAGGTGAGGACAGAGAATATTAAATTATTTTTAAGTATGAACTCATGTGATATATGTGGCACAGTGAAATATAGGACTGTCATTTTAATATTCTCTGGGTCCTGAGAGTATGGAAATTACTAGTGATACATACCGTATGTACTGAGCTTCTAAAGCAGGGTGATCGTCTGCACGGAATAACAAATCTCCTTACACTATAGCTGGATTTCAGTCTAATTCTTCCCTTGTGAATAATGCCAGCTGCTGAAGAGAGACTCTGCCAGATAATTACACAAATGACATTATCCTTAAAATAGTGACATCCAGTAGCTATTGTCAATCATTCAGCAGCAAAACTGTGTCTGTGTATAATGTAATGTCACCGTGCTTACAGCTTGTCCTGCCCCCCCCAGCCTGCTGCCTGTCATAGGGCAGGAGTAATCGATCCCTCTGGGTTTTGGCACTCTTCAAGTGCTGCCGTAATTCATGATAGAAACTGGAGGAGTAATTGAAAAGCTCCTTGAACAACTGCATGGGCTTTGATCTTGTTGAGTAACTGATTGTGCTGTGGAGTCAGGTAGCTTCAGCTGCACAGGGCAGATTCGCAGGGAGATGACTTGGTTTTTTTAAATTAGTTGGGGTGACCATGTTGCAGAAGATGTAAGAGGAGAGAGCTGCTGGCTGTGGCTGTACTGAGCTGAGGTTCTTCTGTTGGGTCATGAACACCAGGCTCCAGGAGGCAGTCTGCTGGATGGAGATACTCAGAAAGGGAGTTGCTGCATGTAAGAGAGTTTGGAGTTTTCTGATCAGAATGTGAGTGCTTGCTTAGGAAGCTGGGAGCAGGGAGAAGACGCACCAGGAAGAGCCTGACCAGAAAGCGTTTTGTTCAACGCCCCTCTTCTTCCTGGATTCCAAGGGTCAATGGAGTAAGAGTTGCTGGCCTAGAATACCCAGGGTCACTTGTTTTGCTTCTAGTCTAAACTTGAAGATAATAATACTGCATTTTTCCTGCCTCTCTTCAAGACTAAGCAGTTCAGGAGACAGTCTGTATTTACCACACCATGACTGTTCTCCCAGTCAGTCGAGTTGCTTTAGCCACAAGTGCTGCCAAAAGCTTCCTCTTTGAAATGCCAGAGGGGCTGGCAAAGCCAGCGTTGAAAGTTCATCAAGAAGTAGCTGAAATGCATCGCTTTGGCCTGGGATGCCAATGCTGGTAACAGCTAAAATCGGGTGTCTGCTGATTCCTTTTCTGGCCACACGTGCGATTTGCCATAGCCGTAGTGCAGTATTGCTGCAATTGCTGCTGTGAACCTGTGAGAATGGGATTCCTTGGGCAGATGGGGAACTTGGTTATGTATGACTTTTTAACAGTAAACCCGGGGTTACTGCTGGATTAGTGCTCTCGTAGGGTGGTTTTCATGACGCAACTGAAATTTTCAGTGAGTCTCTTTGAGGAAACTCTGTTTTTTGTTACTAAGCCCTGACAAAAACAGAAGTCCCATAAATGAACCTGTGTGTATTTGGGTTTTTAAAAGGGAACTTTCAGTTTCACAGTTTAGGGGGTTTTTTTGTTTTGTTTTGTTTTTCATTTGTAACACTGCAAAGGAGAGATGACTTTCTGGCCTCGTCAAGAAACATCTCTGTCTTGCCCTAAGCTGAGGTTTAGCTGTCAACTCTGCAGCACCTATTTATAGTTGCCTCCTGAAAAAAGTCAGCAAGTACCATGGAGTTCCTTATCCCATCATACAGGGGATAGGACTAGAAAGCATCCAGCCATGAAAAGAAAGCACTTCAATATGTCACACCATAGCGTATTGTGCACCCCTAATGACAGGGGATTAGGAGAAGGACATATTCAGGATCAGCTCATGCTGGATATTGTCAGGAAAAGGTTAGGCGATAATCAAGGCTATTGTAGATAAAATCTTTGCTCACAGGGCTGTGTTCTTGCACTGCTGCTTTCTTTACAATTACTTCTAAAGGAAAACAGTATGCTGGGTCCTGTTGGCAGGCAGGTAGGTTGGTTTGTGATTTTTATCTAAAGACTGTATGTGCTGTTTTTCTTGAGGCAGTTCTTCCCGACTTTCACTTTCCAGTTCAGCAGTTCCCAGGGTAGAGGAAGCATTTTGGTTTCTGTGCATGCCAGAAACAAAACAGCAGGCACATCTGAGCAGTGTGAGATTACATGGTGACTTAATGCAAGCGAGTTAGTCCTCTCATAGTCTTCTAAAAAGCAAAGAGGTAGTAAATGATTGTGAGGGATAATTTTAAAAGCAGGACACTTCCTTCCATGTAGCATCACTGTAAGAACGGCTGCTCTGCCCTGCTGCACTCAAATTCAAACCTTTGATGTACAGCTTTGCTGGTGGATGGGTCCACTTGGTGGACCTATGTGCTGTCCTTCATCAGAGGCATCAAACCTGTGATTTGAAGGCAAATGCAAATGTTTTCTTAAACTTGGTTGTTGTGGGTTGGTTTTTTTGGAGGAGGGGACAAGGGTTTGCTCTGCTGACTTTAAATTTCAGAAAGATAATGACCTTTTTACAGGCAACATAGAGCAACCATTCTTTCTCTCCCTCTACAAATTTGTTTCCCTGGTAGGATGCATGGCCTGAGATGGTCACTTTTCAGAACACGTCTCCTCTACCTGCAGAGGTGGTACAGCATAGTCACATACCTGACACGTGACTGGAAGCAGAGGCAGTGTCATCTTTGCACCCTGCACTTCCGTGCTGGTTTTGCAAGCCCCAGGTATGGAGTTGGATAGTAGAGGCACCTACGTGCCCCAGCTCACCACTTGGCACAGCATAGTGGCAGATACACCATTAGGGTATAGGAGGTGCAGCGTATAGGTAGCGTCACTGAGCAAGAGCCAGGGGAGCTAAAGGGCTGGCTTAGAGAGCTTGGGAGAAGGACTGGTTGCTGGCTGGCTGAAGAACATTGGTTTTATCATGAAGACTCATGCTAGTCCGCTTATTCCACTGCCTTTGTGTCTGTATTGGTATTTCTAATGCAACTGGCCCTTCTAGAGACACTCAGGGTCTGCTTGTGCTCCGTCACGCCTCTGAGCGTTGGATGGTGTGCACAGAGTCCCCATGCTCTGATACAGCACCAGCCACCATAAAGTAGGTCCCATGACTTGGTCGTGTTTAATAGAACGTGTGGTCCCTTTGGAAGGCAAAGGTTAATTATACAGTTATCCATGAGGACATGGTCTTGTCTTGGGGCTGCACACCAGCTCCTGGGGAAAATAAGACAGGCTTATTAACCGGAAGTGTTTACTTTTCTGTGTGTTACCTGAAAGCATCACCTTCGTGTGTGTGGTACTCCTTCTGACAGGGGACTCTGTCTCCTCTGGGGTCTGGAAAGATTGCTGGATGCTGGCCAGGTCTCTGAAATCATCACTTCTCCTTAGCATAGGGGACCCGTCAGGGCTGCAGCTGTATGTCTCACGGCTGTTAGCTTTTATAGGGAATGAGGTTTCTGCGACAGGTTAATTCCCTGCCAATTCAAACAATAACCCTGTGACACTTAAAGGAAGGTTTACATAAGCCTTTTACGGCAACCAGTTTTGCTGGAAAGACTCTTATTAACTGAGGCAACACTGAAGTTTCTTTCAGCAAAATCAATTAAAAATTACATGCTGAAAACAGAAGCTGAATGCCTCTCCTAATTACATACAGCCACTATGAACAGAGCAACTCTGATTGGCATGCTGTTTGCTTTTTCTGTGGGTCGACACATGGTAGACACGGGTTCCCTTGTGTTTCCTCTGTTATTTTCAGGAGGGTGGGGTGGCAATTGGTGATTTTGTTTATTCTCATCTCATGCCCTTTTTCACATCTGGAGCCAGATCTTGTTTCCCCTAAAGTCAAGGGGCTTTCCCCAGGGAGGTAAATTAGCAGTTGAACTGGATGTGTGACTGATACCAGCAGTACCCTGCCAGGCAAACTGGCTGGCTGGGGGGGCTATCCAGGGATTGTCACTGGTTTGCCTGGGTGCTATGCATAGCTTTCTTTTCTTAACAAATGAAGATAAATATTTTATGAGGGTTTTTTAAGCTTTTCTGAAAGTTTTTGCTTGACTGTGCTACAGAAGTTGCATCTGCAGGTAGTCTGTGCTGTACTTGATGCCTCCCTCTTTGCCACTCTGATTTGGCTACATGCACGTAGAGGCATGTTGTTTGCATCCGAGAGGAAAAGGTGGGAACCAGCTCAGCCAGTGCCAAAAGGGATGTGAGTCTCCGCTCTGTGGAGCACCATAATCTCAGCTATGGGATCTGGTCCCTATCGCTTTGCGACCTCCATTCAGGAGAGCTCCTAGACTCTCCGCTTTCCTGGGTTGGGGCCCTGAAGACAAGAGTAGATATATGTGAGCAGCACAAAATGAAGGATGTGCTGTGTTATGAGAACAGTTGAAAGAATGAAATATAAGCTGATTTTACAGTGAATGAGTGAAGCAAATCAGCTAAAAGCTGCAGACGGGCACAGAACAGCATACCACCAGCCCCGTCCCTCCAACAACTGCTTAGTGCAGAGATGAATTTTCATGCTGGAGTCTCTGGAACTGCTTCATTCAGCTTTAGAAAATATAAAGGAATGCCTCTTAGGGTCGGGATGCAGTAATGTCTGTGGCTATCTTATCTGACAGTCAGCAGCTCGTGTGGACTGATCTGTGCTTCTAGACAGTCCATCTTGCACATTGTGTTCCGCTCAGATGTGGCTGTTGCACGCTTGCAAGCTGGGCTCTTTTTACAGCCGCTGGCATGCGGTGTTTAAAGTGCTGTTTCTCTGCACTTGATCAAATGGGTAGTGCAGGATAAAAACGCCAGCCTCTCACGTTTCCATGTCATGTTTAATCAGTCACTGTGCGGGACAGTCTAGGCCTGATTTACAGTTATGCTTACGAAGAGCAGTCCTGTTTTGAGATCCACATATCAGATCTCTGTGCCCCATTGACTCCACTGTGTGTAGTCTGTGAACTTTAATGCAACTTTCCACATGACTAAGGACTACTGAATAGCCTACAGAAGTTATTGGCTCTGCTAGTGTCTACTTCTCCTTTATGGTTATTTAAAGGGATTGATTCAAAACCTGCAAGCCTTGCACATAATGAGCTTGAATAAATCACTAAAAAACAGAGCTCGAAGGGGCCTCAAGAGTTTTTGTAGTTCATCCACCTGCCCCAAGGCTGGATAACCTTTACCTGGTACTTTCACTCCTCTTCTCCTTTGGTGTAGCTGTTACACCTGCGTGCAGTAACTGGTGCACTGTGCACTCGTACAGGCACGGGCTGTCATGTACAGAATGTTTAAGTGAGAGCTCGGGGTTAGTTGGGAATTCTGGTGCTGGTGCAATAAAAATAATCAATACTGCTTATCCATGGAGGGATGAGTGATTAGACATGACTGGTGTTCTATCGTTCTTTTCATGAGTAATACATTCTTATGAAGGCATTTCACAATTAAAAAGCATGCGGGTGCAATTTAAGTAATAGCTACATGTAGCAGTTACAGACAAGTTGTTAAAGAAAGGAGCCCAGAATTGGAGTCAATCCGAAGTCCCAGAGCACCTGGGAATATTTAGTGTAGAACTTCTGAACTAAGAAGCTTTTCTACAAAAAGACCACTTTTCTGCCTTTCCTGCCCTCTTCATTGGTTTTTAAAGGTGTGAAGCTCGTGAGAAAGAGAAGAAATAAAAATTGAAATAAATTTTAAGATTTTACATAAAATTTCTTTTTAAAAACTGCCACTAAATGTTCTTGCTACATTTTAAGCCAGAACTGTTCATCTGACATTTAACCCATTCCCTGATGTTGAGGGCATTCAGGCCTGTGATTTTAGGGGCCGAATTTTGAAAGCTTTTGCTCTGACATCTCGAGAATTGCACGGCATTAATCCAGTCATTTTATTGATCTTCTTACCCACCTCGCATTGAGGAAGGTTTCAATATTAATGTCAGACAATACGACCCCTGAGTATTGAGGAGGCTGATACATATAGCTGAGGAAAAGGTCTCTGTCAGCCTTAATAAATGTTCATGCAATTTTTTTTTGAAACAAAGATTATGCCAACAGTGCTGTTGCATCTGCTCCCTCTGACTTGCTGAAATGGACGATTTCTTGGAATGTGACATGTTGCAGTGGGTGAAGCTACTATATATGTAAGGGAGACAATGAGAAAATCAGTATTGTTGACATACTTGGCCTGTAGCAATTGCCATAGATATCCAGACAAAACTTGAATTATTCCTTTAGGTGTAGCAAGATCCGCTCCCGATGATTCCTTGGTCAGCAATCCAAATGTTTAAATTTTGTTCTTTATGCCAGTAAGCAGGTAGGTGCTCTGGTTTTATGCAAGTAGAGGAATTTTCTAAAGTCACCCAGCAACTTGTAGTATTAGTGGTGCATCTTTCATAGAGTCATAGAATCACAGAATGGTTTGGATTGGAAAGGAACTTTCAAGGTTGTCTGGTCTAACTCTTCCCCCTGCAGTGAGCAGAAACATCTTCAGCTAGAGCCCTGACTAGCCTGACCTGGAACGGTTCCAGGGATGGGGCTTCTACCACCTCTCTGGGCAACCTGGGCCAGTGTCTCATCACCCTCAGTATAAAAAACTTCTTCCCTCTATTTAGTCTGAATTTCCCTCTTTTAGTTTAACCCATCACCCCTTGTCCTATCACAACAGCCCCTGCTGAAAAGCCTGTCCCCATCTTTCTTACAGGCCCCCTCTAAGTATTTTAAAGCAACAGTAAGGTCTCCTGGAGCCTTCTCTTCCCCAGGCTGAACAACCCCAACTCTCTCCCCTGTCCTCACAGCAGAGGGGCTCCAGCCCTCGGATCATTTTTGTGGCACCTTCTGGATCTGCTCCAACAGGTCCATGTCCTGAGGACTCCAGAGCTGGACCCTGCACTGCAGGGGCATCTCACCGGAGCAGAGCAGAGGGGCAGGATCCCCTCCCTCGACCTGCTGGCCACGCTGCTGGGGATGCAGCCCAGGACATGCTTGGCCTTTGGGGCTGTGAGAGCACGTTGTCAGCTCATGTCCAGCTTTTCATCCACCAGCACCCCCATGTCCTTCTCCTCAGGGCTGCTCTCAATCTCTTCATTCCCCAGGCTGTGCCCATACTGGGGTTGCCCTGCCCCAGCTGCAGGACCTTGCATTTGGCCTTGTTGAACCTTATGAGGTTCACACGGATCCACTTCTCCAGCTTGTCCAGGTCCCTCTGGATGGATCCTTCCCTCAGGCACGTCAGCTGCGCCACTCAGCTTGGTGATGGATGCAAACTTGCTGAACGTGCACTCGACCCCGCTGCGTGTGGAACTGATGAAGATATTTAACAGCACTGGTGCCAGTACAGACCTTTGAGGGACACCGCTTGTCACTGATCTCCATCTGGAGACAGAGCCTTTGACCACTACCTTCTGGATTACCCAACCAATTTGTTATCCACCGAACAGGCCACCCATCAAATTGTATCTTGCCCACTTAGAGAGAAGGTTGAGGGTGGCTGTATGAAAGACTTCGTGGAAGTCCTGACATGACATCTATAGCTCTTCCCTTGTCCACGGATGTAGTCACTTCGTCATAGAAGACTACTAGGCAGGACTTGCCCTTGGTGAAGCCATGCTGGCTGTCTTGAATCACCTCCCTGTCCCCCATATACCTTAGCAGAGCTTCTAGGAGGATCTGCTGCATGATCTTCCCTAGCACAGAGGTGAGGCTGACAGGGCGGTAGTTCCCAGGGTCCTCCTTTCTTCCCTACTTAAAAATGGGTGTGATGTTTTCCTTTTTCTGGTCACCAGAGACTTCACCTGACTACAACAGGCCACCCATCAAATTGTATCTTGCCCACTTAGAGAGAAGGTTGAGGGTGGCTGTATGAAAGACTTCGTGGAAGTCCTGACATGACATCTATAGCTCTTCCCTTGTCCACGGATGTAGTCACTTCGTCATAGAAGACTACTAGGCAGGACTTGCCCTTGGTGAAGCCATGCTGGCTGTCTTGAATCACCTCCCTGTCCCCCATATACCTTAGCAGAGCTTCTAGGAGGATCTGCTGCATGATCTTCCCTAGCACAGAGGTGAGGCTGACAGGGCGGTAGTTCCCAGGGTCCTCCTTTCTTCCCTACTTAAAAATGGGTGTGATGTTTTCCTTTTTCTGGTCACCAGAGACTTCACCTGACTACCAGGACTTTTTAGATGTCATGGAGGGTGACTTGGCAACTGCATCAGCCAATTCCCTCAGGACTCTGGGATGCATTTTGTCAAGTCCCATACCTGCCAGGTTCCATACCTTTGTAACGCCTTGTCTATAGGTTGTAGTTCAGAGTCATCAGCAGCCTGTAATGGTACAGAGATAAACTAAAAATAACACAGTAGAAAATTTTGACTGTTACATGGCAATACCACAGTAATAGTCATCCGGTTTACAATTCAGAATTTCCGTGGGAGAAGATTGCATCTTCTGCCAGCGGTACCCTGGGCAGGATGGCAGGCACAGCTTTGCTTCTGCCTTCTCCACACCGGCCAAGCTGGTGCTGGAGCTTGCAGGTAGCTGCTGGTGCGGGCTGGGATGCAGACCGCGAAGCCTTTTCCCATGGAGCAAGGGGAAAGCATTACTCATCATTTGGCCTCTGAGTCATAACGCCTTTGCTGTTAACAGGATCAAGAACCTCCCCTTTTATGAGGCTGTGCCTAAAGGCACAATTTAGTCTCCGAATTGTATTACCTGGTTATTATCTCACTGAAGCAAGTGGCAATTTTCCAGCTGACAACAATGGAAATGGGAGCAAGCCTTCAAGTCTCAACTGTGTCCAAGGTGTGATATATCCAAAACCACAGAGATCCTCCACGCTCTGAGCTGCTTTCTTCAGAATCAATTAAAGTTTCACAAGCACAATTTATTATTACATCTCGAGCCGCTTTCACAAATCTCTTTGCAGCATAGTAGGGAAGTGCTCCTGAATCAGGAAGATTACTCCCAGCTAGGAGAGGTTATTTACCAGCGAAGTCTCTGATCCAGGCGTACTGCTGTGGCAAAGTCCATCCAATAAGGATGTGGATGTTTGTGTCTGAACCATTTCTGATCCACACTGTGTTGGGGAGGGCGGCAGTGTCATGGTGCCTTCCCAAAGTGGGTCATGGCTGCTTTGAAGGAGGCTGGAGGAAGGGAGGGGGTGGAATGGGGAAAAGCAGGGTCAGCTGTGCAGGATAGCAGGGAGAAATTATTCCGTGTGCAAACCTGTGTGGTAGAAGGGGTGGTAGGAAGTGATCCCTTCAAACTCTTCATGGGCTCTCAAATAAGCTTGTGTGTGCCGCTGTAGTGAGGCTGCAGCACGTTTTGGTATGCAGGCTCTGTGGCATCTGTGGTGGAGTCCAAGCTGGTGTGTGACATTTAACATGCAGGCTTTGGGATTTCTCCTCCCTTCTCTGGATCCAGTTACCTTCCTTTTGATATTTACCTGAGTATCAAAAGGTAGCAAGAGCCGATGTCCTTGTTGACTTGTGCCTAAATGCTGGATTACTGTGCTTTGTATTTCTGTTTGCCAGTACCTCTCGACCATAAGTTGAAGTATGGCTCATCTACGTTTTGGGGGTTTTGACACAATCTTATCAATCTAATTTTCCCTCTTCCTTTATAACCATTCTTCCTAGCTGGAGCTCCCCATTCCGGTACTTCTCATATCCCTACTTTGAAACCTGATGCCCAAACAGCAGCTTCACAGCCAGAATTTCTACCCTCAGCCACTGTTAAGCACAGAAGGGAGCAAAGACCTTGGCAGCTGGCTCTTGCTTCTCTGCCCAGCCTTGATAAATGAGAAAGTCAAGGAGCTTCTCTGCCTCATGCCAGCTGGCCAAGCTCCCGAAGAGACAGCCCACCCACCATGAAGGTCAGAGCGCAGCACAGCATGGAGCAAGAGCTGACCATGCCAGTGCTGCTCCTGTCTTGGGTCTCTTTGGGAGCCAGGGCCAAACCCCACAGGAGAGTTACCGCTCTCCATCTCATCTGTGCTGCTGGAGATGGAGCAAGCCAGTGAAACTTCAGATAGGGCAACTCATACCTTGAACTACACAGTTAATTACAGAGTTGTGATGGCTGATTGGTGACAGCCAATCTGCTGGTGATAGGTTTGAGGTGGGACTAGCGTAACTCGTACCTGAACTTACGATTTTTTTCCTACCCCTACCCAGAGAGAAAATGCCTAAATAAGCCTTTATTGCACTGCGTCTGTTAAACAGACAGCTTTTATCTGTGAGTGAGCCACTTGAAACATACTTTCCTGTCTGCTTTCTGAAAGGCGATACTAACCTGTGCTTCTTGCTGGAAATCATGTTGTTTTGGAAAGGAGCAAGTGAGATCAGCTTTCGAATTTCTAAAGCCACAGGATGTCTGTGGCTCGAGTGGGCTGAGGTCTGATTCATGAGTGGAGATCTCTGTGCCGTGTGTCCCCTCCACTCTTGAGCTAGTGAAATGGCCCTGCTCCCTGATGCTCAAATTGGTGACTATCTTGACAGGGACAGCCCTAGTGGGAAAGACAGGTATTTTGTGATAAAATTAATGGAAAAATATCTTGTAGCCTGCTGTATTCGTTGCACCTCATCATCTCCAGTCTCACAGCTGCCTTTGGGGTCCTTCGGAACTGACAGCTTACCCCAAGCAAGACTGACCTCAAGGGCAGTCGGGAGAAGTTCCTGCCAGAGCTGTTGGGTGCTGCTTCCCAGCCTCAGCCACTGGCTTCTCTGGATCCCTACTGGCTGGGAAGTAAGGCAGCAAATTCCAGCTATTGCCATGAGCCAGTAAGCTGGCATTGCACTGGGCATGTCTGAAAAGGAGGGGATGTCAACTGACTGTTCCTAGAGGGTTCCTTACTTTCTCTTTGCTTTCTTATAACCAGAGTCATGCTGGAATTCTCCACCTCTTCTGCAGGGAAGCTCCTAAAATGTCCAAGTCTTTGCTCTGCTGTGTCTTCCTTGAGACCTTGCTGTGATTTGCAGTGGTCCAAACTGTTCTCCTGTTTCCTGGGGGATGAATGCAGTCAGAAACTGGCTGTCCCTCAACAGAGCTGGCTAATAGATTTGAGAAGGTAATTCCCATAGGCTCCTGATCCCTAATTCCCTGAAGCCCACACGGAGCAGGTGAGGATGCCTGTAGCCACTGGGTATGACGCAGGCACTGCTCGCCCACTTGCAGGCTTTTCCTTGCCCTGTGTTGGCAGGACCGTTCACAGCATTGGCCAAGTGAGCGGCTGCGTCCCAGACACTGTTATGTAAGGAAGAATTTCAACATTAATTACAGGTCTTGGTTTTAGGTTTAATTCTGTCTCTCTGGACACCAGAAGTAGTCTCAGAGATTTCAATGTGGCTTCTGCAAACAAAACAAACCAACTTTACTTTACAGACTTAGGGCTCTGCTGCTTTCTCCTGGAGCATCCGCTCTTTTGGGACATTTTCCCTTTGTTTCCCTGCCACCGAGAAGGGATGGCAGCTGTTCTGGAGATGCTGCCAAGCACAGCTAACATAAAGCATTTGAACTGTAGGAAGGCTGGCACTTCCAGTCAGACATTAAAAAGGAAAACTTAACATTTCCCTTTGCTGTCAGCCCCCTTCTTCATTCTGAAGGGCCAGAGGAGGGAGGGGTGGGTGCATGGACTCAAGGAGCTGCTGCCAGCAGGGCCATAGAGATTGTCTGGGGCAGAAGTGTGTGCTGGGCAAGAGAAGTCTGTGAGGATCATGTTCTCACCCTAATGGCTTCCCTCCCCCCCAGTCTCCTGTAACTGAAGTCGTTAATGCTTGTTAAGCCAGGATGGAAACAAACCCAAACAACAACAGTCTACAAAATAATTCAGTCATTCCAGACTGTTTTGTTTTGTTTTTTTTTCCAGTGAAGCAATTAGTCTTCTGTCATCCGGTTTTTAGCCAGACTCGAAGCAATCGGCCGGACAATAGCGATTCCCCTCCTGGCAGGACAGTCACTGATCCGCTCGGTGATGGGAAAGGTGAGGCACCTTCCCTGCCTGTCTGGGGGAAGAATCTCCCTCCAGAAATTCCTGTGGGCCTCACTGAAAGCCCTGTTTCTGTGCAGCCCCTCCCGGTGAGTCACAGCCCCTGGCTCCTCTAAGAGCTCTCTGTGTGGGTTTTCTCTCAGCCCGCTGCAGGGTTAACCCTTCTGTGGTTTCGCCCAGGCGCTCTCATGTGTCTGTGACCCATCCCACTCACTGGCTGATGATGTAGATTGTGGGTGCCAGAAAGTCATGAAGTAATCTGTGGTTTATACCAACAACAGGCCAATGTAGGACTCGCACTGAGTGGGGGAAGATTTTTCCAGTCTTGCTCATCTGAGTGGTGCTTGATCCTAAGAATGGCGCAGCCTGTGTAAGGGGACAGTGCTGTGGAGCGGGGGACTGTGTGATGCAAGCAACTGCATTGGAGTTGGGCAGAAAGCAGGGGATGCAACAGGAAGGACAAGGGGCAGCTGAAGTCTTTTGGTAGCAGCACCGAGAGCCATGACGCAGCCTGGCTAGAACAATGCAGAAGATGTCTCGGTTCCTGTAACTGCTTGCAACACGAGTAAGGTGAATGCTGTCCTCTGCCAAGGGTGAAGGCTGAAGCCGTGACCCACACAGGACCTTCCTCTTGCTGATGAGCTTGGTTGTGGCAACTGGGGAAGCACTGGGTTCCCCCTCCATCGCTTCACCTCCCTGCAGGGCACCGTGCCTACCCAGCACGCAGCACCCTTGTTGCCCAAAAAAGTGTGGGTGGGACAGGGCATGGAAGGGCAGGTTCAGGTAGGAAAGCAGCGTGGCCGTGCTGCTGGAGGAGAAGACTTAAATCACCAGAAAGAGGGACCTTGCTGTCTTTAGCTTCTAAAAAGCAGCCCTGACGGCACCTTGGTGGCTGGCCAGTGCCAAACATGAACACTTTCCTTTATAGATGTGAGAAGAAGGTAAGCCTGAATCCATGTTCTGTCTCATTGCTGTATGTGAGGTAAAAGCCACAGGGTTGCTGGTCAGGTGCCAGAAAAAACTCCAGCTGCCCAGGGCAACCGAGGACAAACAGGAGCTCTGCTTGCTTGGCTGCTGGTTTTAACAGCAAGTCACCACGCGTTTGAGTAATGTGTCACTAGTGCCGGAGCTCTGACGTTTGTGGTATGAAGGTGTCGTGTGGGCACCAGAGCCATTGGACTGAGGAGCACTTTGCTTCAAGATAGGAAGCTGGGGTGGAGAAGCACCTGGCAAAGAAATCTGCCATACAGGCTCGTCTGGGGATGCACGGCGGAAAGTGTTTCTGCCTGTTCCCTGAAGCCTGGATTAGCTCTGGGGCAGAGCCCGCTGCATCCAGACGTCATACTGGGTGTCAGCTGCACCTGCTCCATGCCTGGGCAGAGCCACCCTGGGAGCAAGCTTTGGTTGCTGCAGGGGGAAATGAAACGCTGTTGATAAGGGTTGTCTTCTTGTTGGGCATTTTCTGTTTTGAGTCATTCCAGCTGTGGTGAAGGCTGATGGCATTGCCAAGAGTGACAGCAAGCCCTTGGTCTGGGGGCAGCGAACCAAATGCCCAGGGGTTGAGTTCCAGATAGCAGGGGTGGCTGTGGAGACACAGGCGTGCACAGAGGAAATGCAGAGATTCAAACCAGTAGTAGTACAAAAATAAAGGAATTGGCTGGAAAGGAAGCAAACTGGGTTGCATTCGTAGTACTGTGGCGCTTCCCAAGTCACCACAGGGAACAATGTGAGGTGGGAAGCAAAAGTAACCTTGTGTTTAAAAGTTGAGTCCCAGTGCACACGGACATAATCTTGATGTGAAGGTGGCTGCTGTGTTATGGTGTGGTTGCTTTCCTGTTACAGTCTAGCACAAAGTACGCTGTGGCACCTGCACCACCATCTACACGCAGCGGTCTCTGCTCTCACAACCCCACTGTGAAATCACGAAGAAGTTTGCAAATGATTTGTAAGGTAAAGCACTGAGAATTTTGCTGCAGAACAGAAGTGGGGGACACGTAAACCACACGAGTATGGTGACCCCAGAGTGCAGAGAGGACACAGGTCGTCTACAGCTCCTTGTCTGCATAGCCTGTCTAGAACAGCTCCAGGAATTCATCGCCTTTAATGTATCATTTGTGGGTGATGCATTCCAGCATGTTAAAATTAAAGTAATTCGCTTTTTGTTCCTTTTTCTCAGGGCAGTTAAGAACCATCCTGCCTTCCCTGAGCCTCTCTGGTCTTCCATTAGTCCTCAATCAATTATTCATTTATGGGGAGAGTATCTGAAAACAGCAGCCCAGTCTGATACTAGTGGCACTTGACTGTGTAGATGAGGTTGAAGTACTTGATGACTGAACCCACTGGAATTGTCAATAACATTAAAAATGGCTTTCCTGCCACAAAACAAAAATACAGCCTTGTAGGTGAAGCGTGCTACGCTTTGATGAGGACATGAGCTAAAAACAATGCACTTTAGATGTCACCTGGGTGTACCTTTAGCAAGCACAGACAAAGAGTTTTTGAAAAAACGTCTTGCCTTCAAGTTGTCTGACTGTTGTATTGTGATAGAAAACGTGTATTGTTGTGCAATTCTGGCCTGTGTAAACGCGGGAGGTTTAGATACAAAATCTTGAATCCCGAGTTTTGATGTGGCGTGGTGCCATCGCACCTCTCAGCAAAGCTTTCTGTTGGGTTTGCCTGTTGTTTCTTGTCTCCCTAGATCAGAAATAAGTTTCAGAGAGGATTTGTGGTCTCTTCTTCCTATAGACAGGGATTTATAATCAAGACACTCAAGCATATAGTCAAGGCCTGTGTAAGCAAGAGGGACCTGTCAGCTTCGGATTTTCCCTGCTTAAACCAGTAAAATACAAGAGTCGTGTAGTCTGCGGTGTTGCCCTGAAAAAGGCTAAGGTAAAAACCGTTGTCACAGGGACCTTCCAGTAAGCGAAGTGTCCTGGTCCTGGAAAGAAGAGTGAACACGCAGTCACAGCATGAACTGACTCTGAATCAGCCATTTGAAAGGCACATGCTACTCGTGGGATTCACTCCCAAATTTCCATCTTAGCTAGAGCTTGCTGCGCGCTGGTGTTAGTCATTATTCCCATTCCTGCCCTGAAAATGCCCCACCTGCCTCCTTTGCATACACTTCCCAGTTTGCTCCCTGGAGATGATACTCCTTGTGTAGGGTGATGGAAGGAGAGGGATGCTGATTCTTCATGTTGCAAATATCTGACTGTAGATGCCCATGGAGGGACGGGCTTGTTTACCAGGGGAGGGACTGTAAGATTTGGTCTGGAAAGCAATCTTTTAGTGGGGTGCCACAGAAAGCTGCGTCATGCCAGGAGACATATTCCCAGAGAAGACACAGACACAGGGTACCCTCCTCCATGGTCACACTTTGCAGAGGCCAAAGCGCCCTACTGCACCAGGGAGAGTTCGGTTGGGTTGTAGTGATGCTCTTGCAGGGGCTTGACAAGAGGCGAGCAGTGTAACGACAGTCTTTCCTCATTCAGGCCCCACTTCTATCCCTTTTCTAGATGGGTCACTTGAGGCAGTGCTTGTTTAAATTGTCTGGTTCCTTTGGTTCATATATTACAGAAACAAGGGAATTGGCAGCATTTTGTGCACAGTAGCTGTGTCGGCTGAGCACTGATTGACTCCTGCTCTAAGTTACTTCTGCTTTGTTTGCGATTGGGCAACATCTAAGGCACCAATCCGGGACCCTAGATAGCCTTGGC
>NW_010391383.1:63287-74645 GCF_000710305.1 Buceros rhinoceros silvestris | reverse complement strand
CCGCCTTGGGAAAGCACACGCCTCCCCGTGTTAGCTGGAGAGGGAGCCCCAGCCAGGCTCATGGGTTCAGTACTTGATGTGACACGGGGACAACACCAGCCAGCATTGTTCATGGGGCAGTTTGGGGTCTGTTTGCTGCCTGTGTGGCATTTGGGGTGACACGTGGGACCTAGTCCGTTCCTGTTGGCCTGGCACAAAACTCAGTGTCGCTGGTTCCTGCATGCAGGCAGCTTGGGAGGAGTCCCCGGCACCGGGAGTGGGATAGCAGAGAGCACAGCATGCCCAGCCAAGAATTTCACCTGTCTTTGTCCTGCTTATCCGGGATACTTGGGCTTCACGCAGCCGTTAGTGAATCACCTGTAATGAGTGAATAGCAACAGTAATCCGGCTGAAACGAGAAACGAAATCTTGGGATAATGACCCATTTGCTAGGCTCCTGTAAATGCGTCTTTCATCTGATTTCACTGCTGCTATTTAAGTGCTTGTTGTGGTGAAAAGCGGGGAGATCAGAGTAGTCAGGAAAGCACTTTGTTTGCCCGCAGGTTTGCTGGAGTCTTAGAAAACAGAGAATCAATGATACCAGTGATGGTCTCAGTAATTTTAAGTAACAGCTCTCAAGACAGCATCTCCTAGGAAATATAGCCAAACTTGGTTCCAAGGTGGGGGTAGGCAGTACCCCCTCCTGTGCGGAGCTGGGCTGCCTGTGTGCTTTGTGCCCACAATGTGTCACTCGCTCGGAGCCTGCTCTTTCACCATGTGCATAAAAATTCAGTGCAGATGGTGAGACTTTCAAAAGCTGGCCTAGGGTTGCTCCCTCAAAAGTTAATGGCAGATTTGGCAGTGGAAATCTATGGGCCAGAGCAAAGTGCTCTCAAAAAGCAGGTCTAAAAATGCAGTACTTCTGCCTTCAGCTTTGTTCATTCCATTATAGAAAGGAGATGAGCGCCTATAGCCTTAGCTTTATAAATCTGGATCTGTAATTCAGAACATTAATAAGGCTAAATATTTTTTTTTCCTAAGGGCCTAATCTAAAACTGACTGAATCTGACAGGACTTTTTTCCACTGATTTTCCCTGGATTCAGGATCAGGTTCAGAGCGCAGTGAATCCTCCCCACATCAGGGGAAGGTGGAGAAGTCTGCCTGACTAGACACACAGGTTCAATGCAGGAGTGTCTTCCCCACGGAGCCCTGCTGGCATTACCGGTGCTGGCACAGGTTGGTTTGCTGCCCAAGCCGTGCCAGAGGCAGTCTGCACACACGATCATGATGGGTAGGGCCACCTTTATTTTTTATATTTTTTTCTTTGGTGTTTCCCGGAGTGAAACATTCCTCCTAAGACTCTGAGTGTGGGGAGGGTGGATCTCATGGCAGCTGTGAGATTAGCAGCAGGATGGCAGGAGAGTGGCTCTGGTGTGAGCCGCTCTCGAATTCCCCCAGGGCAGGCTCAATGGGGTGGTAGTGAAATGGGTCTCGCCACTCTGTGCTGGTGGAAAGAGGAGCCTTTTCAGCAGCACAGTCCAACCCTGATCCTACCAGGACAGCTTGAGGCAGCTCTACAGGGAGCTGTGGGCAGTTGGTAATGGTTAATCTTGGCTAACTCTTTCACTCCATCTTGAAGCGTTGAGACCATGTGGTACTGTGGGCACCAGCCTGATTTCATTTTAATTTCTGTATCAGGCTTTGAATCAGTGTTGGTCTATTTTTGTCAAGGTGACATAACAGGCTTATGCTTTTTAACCTTTCTTGTTACTGTCAGTCATAAGTCCACACATGGTTCTTGTTCGTGTCTCGAGTGTCGTACGCCTCCTCTGAAGACTTCAGACGTGGGGACTGACAGAAAGAAGCGTTGTGGTTTGGGTTATTTTTTTTCTGTTTCCCTCTTTTTCTGGCAAGGGTAAAATAGGAGCTCTGTTGGGAGCAATTCAGCAAGTGATGTTTCAGGGCCAGCAAATTCCAGCATTACTGCCCAGTGGGACCAAGGAGTCTATCACAGGACTAGGCTGGCGGCTCATGAGGAGAGGGAGCGCGTGGCCTGCATACCAAGAGCTGCACATGGAGCCTTTCTCTAGCCACCTCTCCCCTTCCCACAGTAAGTTTGCTCTGGGATTCAGGGAAATACCTCAAGTTTAACTCCTGTTTCCTGACTAGAGTCCCCAGAAGAACGCAGCAAATAATACATATATTACATCTGCATATGTAAAAAAATGTATGCACACAAATGTGGGCATATAAATATATATGGATTGCACCATCTTTGGGATTACTCCAGCGTAGCAATCTCCAGCGCGTCTGTGTTTCAGCGGTAATGGCTCTGGCTCTTGGCTGCCCCATTTCACAAGAGCATCGCTTTGCCCTTGTAAAGCTGCCTTTTGAAATTGTCATTAGCTGCCTTACAGCTGCCATGCATATAATAAAGGGGAAGCTTATAGGTGTGCCTGACCCCAGAGGGACTCAGGGCACCTGTGGGGTCCCACTGGATCTGTACCACTCGGATTCAGACCCAGAAACGTGGTGCAAGCTTTGTGATTATCTCTTGTGGTATGCCGAGGGTTTTTTTAGTCCATGCCTGTATACTTTAGCCTATCACTCTAATTTATCCGGAGGATGAATCATTCCCGTTGATCTCAATAGCAATGGAATCGTGTCAGTAATTGTGTTTACTTCCACAGAAACTTTTCTAAAGTGCCCAGAGGGTCTTGTATTGGCAGGCACTTGAAACCATCGGCGAGGTCTTGATCCCAGGTATGCCAGCTCCTGTGCCATAAGAGAAGTCAACGCCTTGGGCACTGCCTCATCTTCAGAGTGGCAACCCAGGGAGCGCCAGGAGGTGACTGGTGCTCCGACTGTGGTCTGGGTAACTGGGTTCCAGAGACCCTGCAGCAGGAGGGGTTCAGGCAGATGGGGAGGCGGCAGTGCTGGGTTCCCACCCACCTCCACCAAAAACCCAAGGCGCTGCCTTAACCTGGGCAGATGGCTTGCAGAAACTTGTCCTTAGGCTTGGAGGGCTGCTTGACTTCAAGACTAAAATGTAATAACAGAGCTTTTCTTGAAACAAGCACTTGCCAATCAGAGTTTAGTCTGTAGCCCAAGCAACAGGGCAGGAGTGTGTTTTAGACCTTAGTCAGACTTTTCCCTGTGAGTGTGTAGGGCTGATACAGAGTGCTTTTGGACATACTGAAGAGCACAGATGCAAGTGGGAATGAGGATCTCCCTCTGCCTTGCACAAATTCAACACCCACCTTGCCCTCCAGAGCGGTCCTTGGCCCTGTGCTCTGGCATGAGTTTTCAGAGATGTTCAGCCATGACTTCTGGCTTCGTATCTGACCCCAGACACGAGTGCATATTGCATCACTCTCTACTATCCTGGTGTCTGCAAGGGAGGTGGGGTGTGCTTTGGCAGCTGCGTGGCCATAATCCGCCATGCTTTTATCCTAACACGCTGAGGATTTCAAAAGGCTTGTGCTCCACGTGTCAGCATGGGTGGGTTAGCTGAAGCAGAGAAGAGCCATGAAGCTCTGTTGTATTCTGCCATGTTCCCCCTCTACAGCTCTCTGAGGAGTCTGTAGGATGTGCTGTGTTGGGATGAGGCCATAAAATCCCCAGGAACGATGCTGGGTTCCTGGCTGGAAAACTGCACAGGTACTGAGATGCCTGAGGGATCGACCTTCCCCATGAGCCTCCTTTGCCTCCCGTGGCTGCACAAAGCAGCTGGCCAGGACGGGCCACTTAGCCTAGGTCTGAGATGGATTCTTGAATCATTATGTCGCATTTCTGCTTTTGCTTTGTTTCTGAGAAATGCAGAATTTCAGTCTGGAGCTGTTGCGGTGTATTTACAGTCCCCAAATACTGACGCGTGGTCAGCTTTTGAAAACAGCTTCTGGTTGGTAGGAGAGTGAAGAAAGGCACCTTGCTATGTGTCATTCCTGTTTCTGGTAATTTGGAATTACAAATACCTGGAGAGATCTTCCTTTCATTTCTGTCCCATTACATTGCACCGTGAGGTGCGGTACTGGGTGATCTGAACAGGTTTGTACCTCAGAAGTTGATTGGAAACTAGAAAGAATGATAGAAAGATTGTCTTTCAAAAAATCCAGGAGTGGAAGTTGTGTTTTACAGTCCCCACGCTGTTACATCATGCGGTGCCCGTGAGGACAGAGAGCATGGACTCAGCCTGGCAGGGTTTAGGGATTGTGTGGTGAAACTGTGGGCGCATAAGGCAACGCTCTCCACCTCAGCGTGTCAGCCCCACGCGGGGTCAGTCGGTGGCCACGCACTGGCTATGCGCTGTGTGTCAGCACTGAGGGTTACCTGCTTGCACCCAAGAGCAAGCCCTCTAAACTCCAGCTATCGCGATTTCCCCCTTTAACGTATGGCAGGAGTCGAATTAGAGGAAGCCTCTGAGGCTGGAAGGGAGCAACAGCTCATCCTTTTATGCAGCAACAAAACTCAGGATTTCAAACTGTTTTCCTCCAGCTCGGTGCAGCTCGATCTTTTTCTGATCTCTGCTTTGTGAGTTTCTTTTTCAAAGGCCAGTAACCTGTTTTTTTCATTTGTGATTTCAGTATTTCCCCCTTCCCTAAAGCTGTGGTGGCAACTTAAGCAAAGAGCAGCAGCCCAGCCTGGGTTTTTATGTCTTAGCTCTGGTAGAATATATTGCAGGTGTCTTCTTTAGCCTGGATTTACTGCTGCCAGCCCTCACTCAGCTCTGCCACTGCTTAGGAAATTTGTTTAATGCTTCCTTGATGCTATGAGAATATGAATTCCTGGTTATAAAAACTTACTGGACTATAATAATAAATAATGTTTGCTTGTTAGCAGGAAAGTATGGGAGATGTGAGCCGTTTTCTGTGAAGGAATTTGTGAGCTCTTTACTACCCAAGGCTCATGGGATTGCAAATAGCCTTAATTCCCAAAGTGGTATGAAATCTCAGGAACAAATATGGAGATCCCTAGTCCAAAGCTGGTGGGAATGGAATTGTGAGAATAATAATTTGCTTTGAGTTTGGTAACTGAGTCTCCAAGGTTTGGCATGGAAAGAAAGATAGAAAATTGTTTCAGATTTTGTGGGCTCAAAATAATTGTTAGGGCTTTTTTCGAGCAACAGTGCTTTTTTGCAGCTCAAACAAGTGTTAACTTTCAAGTAAAATAAAGTGGTTTTGTTTGGATGTTACTAATGAATGCAAAGGAAAATGGGAAATGATATTAGCTTCACATAAGTATTTAGGGCTACACATAAAACTGAGACCTCCATCTGTTGTTCTCCTTATTTAATCAAAATATTGGCTTAAATCTGTTGTCCACTGTATCTGGAGCAGGGCCTTCAACTTGAAAATTCCTACCTCTTCGATAAGTATCTTACCAACTGTGCTATTCTGCAGGTTCTACATCTTTCATTCTCCCCAGCTGAAGTTGCTTCGTTTTGCAAAAAAATAATTACAGTTTCACTGGAGCAGGAGTTGGAAACGTGTATTGCTTTGGCTACCAGAGCAGGCAATAGAAACGCATTTTTCTCCATCGTGGTGGAGATTTCAGTATTTCTGTGAAGTAAAATTACTTCAGCAGAAGAGGTGGGGAAAAATCAATGCACGTTTGCTCACCCAAAGGTGTTTCCAAGGAGTGTCTAAATGTCCCTACATGCTGAAGACTTGAAAAAGCAAGATTTTTCCCTTTCAGAAATACCAAAGGTACTCATTTAGCTAATTCCAGATTTGGGGAATTTATTTTTAATTGTGTATTTATTTTAAAAACATTCAGCTGGACTTTTACGTTAGTCACATCTCCCTTTGTGGCCAGCTCCCACTGCTCTGTACCTACATCTTTCATGACTAAATGATTTCCACTGAGATAGGAACACCAAGCCTTTATGAGCTTTAAACTGGACGTTTGGGATTACCAAACTGGGAGAACTTGAACCGAGGCAGAACCAAGGAAGGAATCCAGTTTCTGCCACCCCTACTCCTGAGAAGGTCCTTACTACATGTACAGCCCTCACAACACAGGGTGGTAAAACGAAAGGAGGTGAAAACTTCGTCCTTTCAAATATAGTTTCTAGATCGAGTGGCAGGTACATGTGTAACGCCTGTGGCAAAACTCCCTGCCGCAGGGAAATTGTATTGGCCAGATGCTTCAGGAAAGGGCTGGATCATCTGCGATTGTAATTTTGAGTTGTTTAATGAATGTTAAACTCAAGCGGCAGATGTGTAGAGAACACGTCTTCCAGTGAGTGAGGCTGAAGCAGCTCATTTGGTCATTTCTTCTGGGTCTAGACTAAACCAAGGCCGTTAAGCCCATGTGCCGTAGCTGCTCGCGAGGACAAAGACTGTCTTTCTGAGTCGGGATGAAGCCTGTTTTCCGGTGGAGCTTTGCCAGTGAAAGGCAGAACCTCAGCCGGACCTTAGCAATGCTGCCTTCCCCTCAGAAAACCTCTCCGCTCTTACTGCTTCATCGAACTGCTAAAAATACTGAATGGAAAATGCAAGTATTAAGGAAATGAGGTAGATGTGGGCTTTCTGAGCTGGATGACTTCCAGTTTCATCAGCTTCCCGGAATCCTTGCTGCGAAAATGAAGAGCTCCTTGTAAATCTCAGAAACCTGTCAGTGTTTTTCCTCTCATGTGGCTGTGCTGGTTCACGGGGTACGACGCGTGGGGAGACTTGTCAACACTGAGCAGCAAATAGAGAGCTTATGACTGCTGGGATCGCTTGAGACAAATGCTCAAGCACAAGACCAAACCACAACTTTCCCAGAGAATTATCTTACAGGGCAGTCAGAGAGAGCAAGCTCCAGAGGAGCCGTGTGGCTGGGCCTGCCACTGTGCTGGCCCACGAGATCTGCTTCAGGAGGGACATAGGGGGCCACCTTCTGTAGCCTTGCTGAGTGCAGAGCATCGAAAAGTCTTCTTTGGTCATGGGAGGTTCTCCTCTAAAGCGATCCGCACGTAGTCAGAGCGCCTGAGCAAGGGAGAGCAGATTAATGTCACGTTATAGGATATGCGAAAATAGAAAATGCAAGTTTTGAATTTCACGTTGCTGGAAAGAAGTCAGGAGAAGCCAATATCCCAACCGCAAGAGGAGACAAGAGGCGCTCGTAACGTGCAATATAGGGAAGCCAAAGAGCTGGAGGTTTGCCTTGTGTGGTTAAAGCTGCACTCGCTCAGCGAGAGGCAGAGGGTCTGAATTTAATGGCAGTTACACAGAGCCTCTCTGGGAGGACACAGCAGAGGGCTCTTGCTCTTGCAGAAGCTCCTGCCATCTTGGTGCCAGAACGATGCTATATATACAGCTAGCAGGGACTGCGAGCCCTCTGCAGCCTGGGAAGGGGCAGAGTGCCTGGTGAGCTGCTCTGCAGCGCTGGCCCTGCCTCATGGCCGTGTCTTGCCTCTGCTCCTCAGGCTCTCCAAGAGGGACTGTAACCTGCTCACTCAGCGTACGTGACTCTGGTTCTGCTGGCTCGCGTGTAAGGAAGGTGTGTTTTGAGGTATTGCCAAAGCATGCCTGATGTGGCGGATGTTTTGGGGAGTGGGGGGAGGTTTGCAAGGGGGATCTACAGGCAAGTTCATCAAAACTCCCCTTCCAGCTGCACCTTTAGCGGCACCCCCCAACAGTCAGCCCTGCCCAGGGCCGAGAAGGTGTTTGCTGCACTTCAAACCAAGCCAAGAATAAACTGCGCGTTTCAACCACATGATTGTGGGTTCCTGGAAACAAAGCCTGCCTTTATGCTCGGAGGGCTTCCCTGCTCTGCCAGGAACCACAGGGAAGAGCAACAGGAGCTTTGGCTGTAAACTGCTGCTGAAGGCGTCCTGTCATGGGCGAGCATGTACAATGCCACTCACTGTGCTCACCTAAAGCCTTTCCAGGTCGAGCCTTTGCCCACATGCCTTAGCAGCCAGTTTTGGTTCTCAGAAGGAGAAAAAAACAAGTGTCTTCTGCTGAGCATCCCACCCGGAGCAAACACTGTGGCATAAGACAGGCCTGGGCTCTGTCCTCGGCATCCGAGTTTCACTGGCCACCAGATAGCTGGTGGAGCTGCTGGGAAGGGCGGCGTCATTGCGGAGGGCTCTTTGCCGGCTTGTGTTGCCAAGCCATGTTAAAGTCGAGGAGAGAGAATGTTTGATCTTGCAATTAAGATCCAGAGCTGGAATTCAGGAAGCTGGTGTTCAGTCTTGGCTCTGAGGGATATGGGCAAATTTCTTAACCTCTGCCCCTCGCTTTGTCATCCGTTCAAAAGAGGCTAATAATACTTTTTCTTATCTCTTTAGGACAGGCTGTGGCTCTGATTGTCTAGCACAGTGCATTGTTGATCTTTCCACTGCAACAGTGAAGCTGTGGGAGAGCTGTCTCAAGCTCCAAGAGGTGGTGGAGTGGGCTGTGGAAATGCCACAGCAGAGCAATCAACCACCTGGTTTTCACTTTTGGACGGAGGATAGATGGGAGATGAACAGGACCAAGCTGGATTCAGATTTCAGCTCACCCCTGGGTTTTCATATAGAGATGCCACTACCTGTGTTAGCACCCTCCCCATTGCTCCCCCTTCCCAGGGAAGTAGATGTCCAATGAGAGGATAAAATGGATCAAGTTCCAGCACAGATTTCATGAAGGGGCCATGAGACCCTTAAATGTATTTAGTTACTTGATCCTTATCTGGGCATCTGAATGGCTTTGGGAGTGGCTTTGTCTAGGGCTGTAAGGTGTCCTCCCCCTCAGTAAAACGGTGATGGTAATGCTTCCCTGCCTCAGAGCTGCTGTGAGGGTTCTGTGCAAACCTTGGGCCAGTACCTGAGACATTTAAAAAAAATGAACTGTGACCTATTTGTACTGTACAGAGCTCCCATCATAGCTCTTTTCCTCCATCTGTGCTGGTGCCTAGAGCTTGTCTGGCGGCTAAAAAGCAGAGGGGCTACGAGCTGGTGTGTATTTTTAGGAGTCTGCAGATGACCCCGTGCTTTCTGGTCGCGTTCCTGGCTGCGCTGCTGGCTGTAGCCTATTCCCTGAGGCAATCTCAAGGTCAGGCAAGCTGATAAGCTTTGTTAGGGCTCTTACCATTTTGGCAGCACTGCTTTTGATGAGGAGCTCACGGGCTGTTGGGGTGGCATATTGGAAAATGTTCCTTTCTGCAGCTTGTGTTCGACTGCAGATCTCTTGGGACAGTGGCAAGACAGTCCCCACCCCACTGAACGCTGTGGGGGACATTCACTTCTGACATTAATGCACTCCTGCTGGAATCGATACACCTGGGAGGACTTAAAGACTTTGCCTTATGGTGGAGGCATTTCATGCTGGCTGAAGATTCACCCTTCCCACGTGGCATGGAGTTGGCAGGGAGTTCCTTCTCAGCTTGGATAACACTCCAGCTGGGGTTTGTCAGTCAGAATTGCCCCGATACAGGGAGTCTGAGACTTTACTCCTCACACCTCAGGAGAATAGGGAATCTGTTCCCCTCTAACGAGGCTTCACATGCCTTCCTGGCTTCGGCTGTGTGCTCCCAGCGCGGCACTTTGCTGAATCAGAGCATATCCCATGCGATGTGTTTTGCTGCATCATAACATCGTTACGCAATTTGACAGCTCTGGCAACCTCTGCTCCAGTGAGTCCCAGAGCTAAATGAGCAGGAGCTCTGCCAGCCAGGCTTGTGGTGTGTTTGGAAAGCCATGTGGGCGAACTCATGTAGCACCTGCCCATATAAATGCAGTTTGGCAGAAGGATGGTTGTTCCTCCCTCCCTTTTGTAAGAGATGAATCAAAAGAAAACCCCTCCTGAATGACCTCTGTTTATTTTTTATGATAGATGAGGATTGTCCAGTTTACAGGTTAAGCTTCTGAGAGCTGGGACGCTGCCTCTGTTTGTGCTGGGGCTGCTCTAAGCACGTAGCGATTCGGTGAACAATTGTCGTTGCAGGGACTTGAAGCTGGACAACGTGCTGCTGGACTACGAGGGTCACTGCAAGCTGGCAGACTTCGGAATGTGCAAAGAGGGCATTCACAATGGCATCACCACAGCCACCTTCTGTGGTACACCAGACTACATTGCTCCGGAGGTAGAGGAAACCTTTCTCTGGCCTGGAAAACTTGGTTACAATATGAAAAGCGTAGATTAGCTTTGTAACAGCAAGTGCTGTCTTCAGCTACGCTGTATTTGACTGCTGGGTACAAGGTTTTCTCCTAGATGTATGCTTGTATTATCAGTTCCTTGTCCAAACAAAGCATGAGTAAACCTTCAGGCTGCTGTAGGCACCAAGGTAAGCCTGTGTTTTCCTTTGGGAAACACAAAGTGAAGAAATAGAGGCGCAGCTGCAAAAATCTTGAGAGAGGCACATACAGATACTGGCCCAGTTTGATTTGAAAGGGGATTGAGTTCTCCCTCATTTCCCAGTTCCTTTTTCTACCTCCTCCCATTCCCTGTTATTCCCCCATCTCACTACAAAATTAAAAACACCTCTTTAAGGAACAGCTGCTCTCCAGATGCTGCCAGATGTTCTGACAGGGTTTCAGATCCTCCTTCAACACAGTTAAATTTTTGTCTGAGGTTGGTGTTTGTACCTTTCTCACCCACTCACGCTCCTTCCCCTCTCTAGCTGAAAGCTTTGCCATTGGGGCTGGGTAAGGACATCCTTCCTAGGGGAAGGAAAAGGCAGTGTCAACCCATGCACATGGCTGCTCTGCTGCTTCTGAGGCTCAGCCAGTTTTGCTGAAACGCCCCTTCTCCTCCTGCTAAGCCCTAGCATCGTTTCTAAAGGCTTATTTCCCAGGTGACTCTGTGAGCAGCCAAGCTAGTTCAGCCCTTGTTTAATGCATCTGATGCACCTGATGCTGATCTGGGGGTTCCCAGCTTGAGATGACCTGGAGGTACAGCCAGCCTACTAGGGAGTGCTGTTACCATGTAGCGAGAACTTCTGTGTTAATGTTTCGCAATTCTTTTTTCTCCCCTGCTTGCTTTAAGGAGCTCCACGTTGATATTTCTTTCCCATATCTTCAGATCCTGCAGGAGATGCTGTATGGCCCTGACGTAGACTGGTGGGCTATGGGCGTGCTGCTGTACGAGATGCTGTGTGGCCACGCACCCTTCGAGGCGGAGAACGAAGATGACCTCTTCGAGGCGATTCTGAACGATGAAGTTGTCTACCCAACGTGGCTCCAGCAGGACGCAGTGGCAATCCTCAAAGCAGTGAGTTCCTTTGGCTGTTTGTGTGCTCTCTGTCCTGGCTTTTCTTTTGCTAGATTTAGGCTGAGGAAACAGGGCTGGGGAATGGGCACTCAGAAATAGCGGTTACCATGACGCTGACCCTTTTCTTATCTTAAATTGAAGGGTAATGAAACAAAATAAATAATCCTACCACACTTAGGTGTGTTTACATAGTTGTGT
>NW_010391383.1:46721-63192 GCF_000710305.1 Buceros rhinoceros silvestris | reverse complement strand
TTGTGTCTCCCTTACACGTTTCAGCAGCCAACTTGGCAAGCAAGCCATGTGCATGTGTGTGTGTCTGGGCATTCCCCTGCTGACTTAATGATTTACAACTTATGGTCATGTTCCAGAACAGCAGCAGCAGGTATACACAGTATTTGATCAGTAGTGACCAAACGATTTCCATGTGACTGGAGTGCTGAAGAAGTGAAGTCTTTGTGATAATCCTTGGTTCTGACTTGGTAATACCAGCCATCACCCAGGGAGCGTTGTCTACCTGCATGCAAAGACAGGGGTTTGATTTTTGTGTGTGAGAGAGAAAAAATGGGTCTGAGCAGCAAACAGCTTGAGGCGAGCCGTTGCTGGCTGCACTTCGTCCTTGTTCTACCTTGTATTCCTGACTTTTCTCAGGACCTCTTTTCTTCGTGTGCCTCACATCTTTGCCTGTCACATGGGAATGAAGCTTTTGAAGATTTCAGGCTGTGCCTGTACAAACAGTGCCTAGTGCACTGGAACTGCCTGGCTCTGCCATGGTGAAAGGCGTTAACCTACAGATGTGGAGACCTAACCTGGCTGTTCCGCTACTGACTCCTTCCTGCCTCTGATCAGATTGTTTAATATGTCTAGTCACCCTTTGGTTAGAGTATTCCCTTTCCTTACAAAAGCTCTGTGAACAAAGATGCATTTAAGACTGGATGCTACTAAGTACTGAGGAGATAGACGACCTAAGATAGTTAGATCTAAGATAGTAATTCATAGTAACTTGTGGAGCACTGACTAAGGATAATGAATGATGGGACCATTTGAAGGACGGAGGAGAGCTTGTTTTCATCAGATCTTTAGTAGCGAGAATCTGGAAATTTTCTGCTGAAAGGTTTCTGTTGTGTATGAACTGAGCAACTACTTTCTGTAATTGAAAATCCTTCTAAGAAATTCCACAGAAACCAACTGAGAATAAAATCCACTTGAGGATGGAAAGGGTTGTGCTTTGAAATCACAGGTTGTGCTCCTTTGTTGTGCTGAAGGTCCTCTTGGGTTTTGGAAATAGCCTACAACCTATTTAAAACTAAAAAAACTGTGAGGTTCAGACTAATTGCAGCTTCTGGAGCAGCATTCATGTTGGATTGGGACTTGTGAATGTCCCAGTTCCTCTTCTGCAGGGACAGGCAATAGCAGAGTGGATTTGTGGCAGGTGTCTTGCATAAGCATGAGATGGAGGTATAATGTGGAGAGGTAGATGCTCATCATATCAGGAATTTCAGGTTATAATAAAATACGAGTTGTGTCAGCCTCTCGATGAAATGCTTATTGTTCTAGTTGTTGTAGGAACCTCACAGAAACAGCCAGCACAAGCTGCAGTCAACCCTAGGCTGCTCTAGCCTGTGTTCAGAGCCCAACTTTTAACAGCGGGTCCCTTCTGTGATTAACAGGCAAGCAGCATGATGAGAGGCACTGGAGAAAGAGGGCCAGAACTGAGGAGGGAGCGAAGAATTTAGACGGGGTGAACCGAGAGTCTCCAAAACTGCACAGTCAACTTAGCAGTTGCTGGTTGCTTGCCTGAAAACGGCCTCCTCCTCAGCCACTCTGCTCGTCTGCTGTATCACGTGTTGCTGGTGAAACCCAGCTGAAAGCAAAACTGCCTCTCTGAAATGCACACACGTTGCTCGAGAGAAGCACCACGCTGTCTGCTGTCTGGGGAAAAGGCTGAAATTTAGGGCATTAAGCAGCAGCCTTGTGATTAACTAGTGGGAAGTTGTAGCTGAAATTTTTACTGCACCTTCAATTCTTCAGTGTTTCTGTTCTCTGGGTGGCTGCTACCTGGAGGTAACTTTTGCACCTTATTTTACAGCACCAATGATAGTTGGCTGCAGTCTAAATTTCTGAAACTTCACCATAGCTGCTTTTGGGATCAAGAGCTGTTCACTAGAAGAGCTCCTCAATTCCTCCTCCCTTGCTTATGCTGAGTTTTTAGAGGCATCAAAGCGTGTTGGCTTTAACGGGAAGGAGACATCCTGTTATGAGATTGTCTGGGGCTCTAGATTAAAATGGAAAAAACCCCACACACTTTGATTTCTTTTGAATGATAATAAATGTGACCACTGCTGAGGTATTGTACCTGCAGTGTACTGATAAGGTTTGGTCGGTATTTTTATGTGTCAGTATAACACAAAGTGGTGCACCTGCCTTTTTTATTCCTTTGTGGCTGTTTTCTGAAGACAGACATTAGGTTTTCTAGGTGCTAAATATGTAGGGTTTTTCTCACAGACTTTTGATGCTAATATTATTTCTCTTAGAAACAGCATTATTACTATGTGAGCATCTTTTAATCACTGCTGTTTACCTCCAGCAAAAAGTGACCTTGAGCTCCCTGATTTACTGCTGTGACAGTGCTTTCTAACCCAGGATATTAAGAGCTCTGGAAAATCAGAGCACTCAACTGCTGCAGTGACATAAATGATTACAAATAATTACATGGCATGGGAAGCCTGTGGAAGACCAGGGAATTAACCCTGGGGTCTCTTGTATTGCAGGCTAAGGCCCTAATAACCTTAATAACAGGATTATCCCCTCACTACAAGTTCTGGCCTCCAACCTTGAACAGAACTAGTGAGAATTCACTTAGTCTTGAGTGGTGCAGCTTGTGAGAATTTGCTTAGTCTTGAGTGGCACAAAGCTCTGAAATGAAAATCAAATTCTTCTGCCAGGAAGATGCAGTTAGATGTACGTGCTTAGAGATGCTCTGCAAATGGATATCTACAGGTCTAGAAAGCACTTGATCCATTTGCCTTCATGAAGAGCTTTGTCGTAAAGAAGGATAATAGGTTTTAGGACCCATTCCACAGATGCTATTATTTCATTTTGCTTTCATTTACCATAATGGTGCTTCACCAATTTCCCCTCATCAGAAACCACTCGATTTCTGAAGGTTGCATCCTGTTCATCTTCACAGCTTCCTGGTAATCAAATAACCAGAACTCTTAGGACCTCCTTTGGGGCACTGGGTGTTTCTGCTGTGATTTTGAGCACTGGAAACAAGGAAAACAAAACCAACCTCAGTGCCCTGGGACCTTGCTTAGAACTGAAAGCAGAAATGTTTTTGCTCTAGAAAAAAAGATGATTTTATCTATTTCCCTTTTGCCTTTGATATTTTCTCTCAAGAGCTGGGGAATGAATAGGGCAGAGCTATGCCAGTGTAAATCAGCAGGATTTTGTTGGAGTCAGTACTCCCAGAGGAGGGAAGTAGACTATCTCACTCAGGGTCACTGAATATGTCACTGGGTATTGATGGTTCAAGGAGGGCGGAGAGGACTCAAACCGAGATATCCCCTGCTTGTGTGAGTAAGTTGAACTGGGCATGGATTTGCTTGTGGGAGTAAAATAAAGTGCAGAAAAGGAGAATTGCTGCTGAATGGATTCAGCTCATTCTAAAAGTAAGTTTTGCTTTGATTTTGATTGCCCCCCCAAAAAAGGTTTCTCCATAGTCCTACCTGAATGCAGTCACAAGGAGCCAGAGGTTTGTGCCTGTAGGAGAAATTCTTTCAAATGCTCTTTGCCATCAGCTGACGGAGAGGTCACCAGTGTCTGATGATGATGAGACTGTGAAAGAGAAACTTTGTGAGTACGCAGAGAGCAGAGACTGCCGCACCGTATATTTTACAGTGAGAGTGCAGCTAGAGTTTGCTTTGTCACAGCATGTCAATGCTCTGAATTCATAAAGTGTCACTAGCAAAAAGTGCTTGAGCAAAAAGGGTGGCTTTCCTGGCAGCCAGCGCCTTTGGGATTCAGCTGAGCGAACTGCAGAATGAAATACAATCCTCTCGTTTCCCATAAGCGGGGTGGTATTTTGGCAGCATGTTTCACTTGCTTCACATATGACTTTCTCAAATGCAATTCAGTCACGCTGTCTTGCTCACAGTCAGGCTTAGTTGGAGGGGAGAATGAAGGGACACAGTGAAAACCGGCTCTCAAAAGTTGATGGTGTAATGGGAAGCGAATTCACAGGAAAAGCTGCAGGGATTTTCCTTTCCAAGTCTGGTTTCAGATGAAGGGAGAAGGGCTAAGTCTATCGAGTCTCTCCATGGACTGATGATCTGAAGTAGCAATGGTTGGCCCAAAGGCTTGGAGACTTGGATGGGCAATTGCAGCTTGGAGGTTTTCACTCTGAGTCAGGTAACAGCAGGGGCTAGAAAGCAGCATCTCCCCAGGGAAGTGTTGGCATCGCCCGGCCTTCTGCACCCTGAGTTGCTGAACCCCTGTCACAGCTGAGTGTGCTGCAGCTGAGGGTGTTTCTGTGCCAGCCTCCAGTCTTAGTGTGAGCTCTGAAACACTTCTGGGCTGGCTGAAATGCACCTTCCAAAAGTAAAGGTTGGGCAGCCTTGCCTGTAGCTGTATATTTGGGGGACACAAATGAGAATAAAGTCTATTCTCTGTCCAGCTGGTTAAAAATCCTTTTTGAAGAAAACAAAGGAAATTTGCTGTGATTTTAGCAGCCTGCGCAGGTGGAACAGCACAGGGGAATCCACATGCTAGTGGATTGGTGTGAGGATTGAGAGGGATTGAAAGGTGAGGGAGCTCAGCTGAGAGCAAACATGACCTGTATCTCAGACAAAAATGACGTCAGCAATATGGTGCAAGAGAAAAACTTGAAGCTGATCTGGTTTTCTAGATGATAGCCTGGAAGTAATGCTGACTCAAAAGGCAAATACTCTGGTTTAGTGAACTCTGCTGCTTCACGTCACCGAGTTCACTTCCTGCCTCCAGACACCTCAGTGCAATCCAACACCACCACTGAAGTCTAGCACACACCCCCACCCACCACTTCCCCATCCCCCTTTAGACTTTGCTCTCGCAGTCTCGCTTAAAATCCCCTTTGCTCTGCCATGTTAACATCGAGAGGCTGTTGCATCTGCGAGTTAGCGCTTCCAACTCAGCCGCAGCGATAGTGATGCTCTGTCATCAGCAAGAGCCAGGTCCTGCTCTGACGACCTATGCTTTATGGACTCAGTCTTGACACAAGATGAGGGAGTTGAGATTTCCTTCCCAGCTTCTGCCAGCAACCAAGAGGAGCTTGCACGGCTCTTGGGAGCAGCAGGAGGGGAAATGGTTAAACATGCCACAGTTTAAATCCAGTTTAAACCCTTTTGCCTCCAGACAGCCTTGAAGCCTGTTCAAGAAGTCAAAAAAACCCTCATCTAGAAAGGAGAGGGCTCTTCTCCCATTCCTGTGAGCCCACGTTACAGTGAAACCCAGAAACTAGGGCTTTTCAGCTAGTTCCGTAGGGTTTGGGGCTTGTTTGTACAGCTTGCACACATAGTGGTGCTCAATGCTGAGGGGTCACCGGCACTGTAACTTACCCCCTTTGCTAGGAGGAGGCAGCACACGGGTTTTTCTGGAGAGCAAGAAAAGGGTCAGGAATGTTGCAGTGCAGACAGCAACTGGTCACTTCATCTTCAGCAGGGGAGTATGGGGGTCCTTCCACAACTGCTCGGCCAATTTTAATCTTGTTAATTAAAAAAGCCACTCAAAGCTTTCTACAGAAGTCCTTTGTCACCCAGAAGAGCAAATATGAAGGTGCCTCAGATCCCTCAGTCTCTTGAGTAACCATCAGATACAAGAGGCTTCTCCAGAAGGTACTAGAATGAGTTGTGTATTACTCCACCAGGAATTTCTCTTGAGTTGATGGGGAGAAGCCTGTGGATATTATTTCAAGACGTGGCCCTATTCTACCATAAAACAAGAGGTTATGTTAAAGAGCACTGATGGCGAGTTGTAGAAATGCTTTGTGTATCCATTTGCATACACAGAAGTAAGTTAGGTAGCAGCTGGGAAGGTGTGTGTGTGTGTGTGTGTGTGTGTGTGTGTGTGTTAGGCTTTTCTTCCCTGAATTTGTGGGTGATGAGCAAAAACAATTTGAAGAGACCCTCCTCTGCACCTACTTCCAGTGAAAACGAGCAGTGTTTCCCATCGCCTCTCAGGAATTCTAAGCGATGGATCCCAGTGAGAGAGAAATCTGATTATGTTTGTGCTTGTGTGTGTGAGTTAAATCCAGGGTTCCCTAGGGAGTGCAGGTGGGTTCAGGTGGTTATTTCTTGCCATTCCAAGAGATTCTGAGGAATTTCTAATGTCCTGCATGGTCAGAGCACAGGGAAGTCCAGTCTACCTGGATGCAGGATAGCAGCTCCAGCAGAGCCCTTGGAGACTGGGGCTGTGCTGCATATACTTACCTTAACGGGCTGAGAAGAAAGAAGATTGGAGAGATACAGAACAGGATACCCATCCAAAGAGGGTGCCACCATGATTGCCCAAGCACTCAGCGAGGACCTCTTCCGCGTGTGCCATGGCTTGTTTTCTGAAAGGCTTTCTAGATGCTGGAGCAGACTGGCCCCGCTGCTGTAAGCGACTTGAAAATGCCATGTATGAGGTGAGGAGGCAAAGGCCAGGCTTTTCCCAGCAGAAAGACTTAGAGGCAGATTGGTTTAATGTAATCAAAACCAACAGTGTGCGGTGGCAGAGGAGTGGAGGGGAAAGGGCTGCTTTCAGACTGCTAGCAGGTATGTCTAAGTTCAGGAGAGATGTGGATGGTCCGAATTGCCTAATCTCTGCAGCTGCTCGCCCCTAACATCAGCACAGAGGGTGAGTGAGGTCTTCTCCACATTGGAGAAGTTTCTTCTTTTCATACACTGCACTTGCTCAGGGTCCAACACCGTGGGCACTGGAAAGTCAGAACTGACTGTCACCGCAGTAGTTGATGCATCCTCCCTGCATGATACAGCAAGCAACACATGACTCAAAATACCTCAGAAAACGTGCTTTGCTTGGCACATCCAAGCGCCTTTGTGCCTCGCCTTTCCCCTAAGCCCCGGGTGCTCAGTTTGGCCACTGTGTGGGCTACACCAGACCCCCATAATTGTGCTCCCCAGTCTTCTCCTAAACACTTAGGAGGTGTGAAATGAGGCAGCCAGGCGCTGATGGCACAAGGTTGCCTCTGTTTCCTTTACTTCACTCTGCGCAAAGCTCACGTCTCTCCTTTGCACTTGCATCCTGCAGATCTGGGCCAGGCTCTTTCTTCCCAACAGTCAGAAAAAAGCAGATAATCTGTTTCACATGCAGTGCTGGAATAGCCAGAATGAACTTGTTTCTGAATGAACCAGATGCCGTGAGTGCTTTTTAGACAAAGATTAAAAGTAAAAGGAACAACACAATGGTGGATCCACTGAAATCAAAGAGGGAACTAGATGAGCTCATTGCTTTATCCTCAGAGCTGAGGAGCCTGCTAACAAAGGCAGATATTAAAAATGCCTTCAAATATGCCAATAAATTATTCTCTTTGGCATCTTTTCAGAGTTGGCAGGCTCCGTAAATCCTCTTGCACGGTTTGATTAAGCTTCGGCTGTCAGAGTCAGGCCAATATTTGTATCTCTCTGTGAAACTATGCTGGATCTGTGTAAACATTTTCTTTCTTTATTTCGTGTTGTAGAAATGCTTTCATCTTGCATTTCCTGGTTGGCTCTGAAGACTCTGCAGCAAAAGCAGGACCCTGGAGCCTGCCATTTCCCAGCTGGGAAGGAGGTCTTGCAGTTTTAAATGATCTCTCATCTAGGCCATTTTTGCCATAAACACAGACTGTGGTGAAGTGACAAGGCTGTGCTCCTCCACAGACTGCGTTCTTGCCGCTTTTGCCTGAGCTTGCATATCCATCTCTGTGACGTGCTGCCTCTTACCCTTTGCCTTCTAACTCTCAAACACCAAACAACTTTCCCCAGTGATTTTAATCTCTTCTGTAGATCAATTACACCCCTTTCTGAAGGGCTCCTCTTCCCCACAGTAATAGTCCCGTGCTTCTGAATAATTCACTGTGAAAGAAACCTAAAGCCATCTCTGCCTAGCTTGCCAAAGCCAAATTCATCTTGAAGTAGTCATTAGGTCTTTTACCTTTCCCTTTCAATAGGCTGAAATTAGCTTCTTGTTTAAGTCCATCGTGTGCAGGCTCAGATTTGCTTCCTAACAAAAGCTCCTAACCCAGCCTATTGTAATGTCAGGTGTGACTCATCCTCCTCTTTCCTGCCAGGGATGGGAAAGGAGGTGAAGGAGCATTCATTGCGCTGCCTTCGCCTTCCCTCTCTTCTTTCTCCACTTGCTCCTCGCCGCTTGGGAAGAAGCGATTCCCGTGGCCAAGCCTGCAGCTCGTGGCCTGGGCTGCCTCCTCGGCTGTGCCCAGTTAAACAAACCACCTCAAAGGTGTTTTGGTGAACTCCATTAAAATCCAGCCTTGGGGGAAGGCCCAGGGATTCCCTTGAGAAGCTGGGTCTGACCCAGCGGTGGGAGCGATTGCTCAGTGATGGGACTGCCCCCAGCAGAGGGGGGCCAGCTAACTGGGAGGTCTCAGCGCCACTGTAGGGGTAACCAATCTCTGACTGTCCCAGAGCTGCGGGTCTCACTGGCCCTTCCAGCTTTGAACTTTCTGAGCTGCCGTGTCTTTTCAGGAACTTTAAAATTAAACAAATCGAAATATAACCAAGAGCACTAAAAAGCTCCCTTAGTAATGAGAATATTTCTAGTTTAAATGTAATAGATTAGTGGACTTCAATTTGAAAGGGATTAAAATTGTTAATTAACTTCCTTAAGTTTTTTCCTGTGATTTTTTTTTTTTTTTTCTAACTGGCCTTTACAGGTTCATCTGAGGCACTTTAGACCCCTTTGTACTTAACCCTTTGTAAATAGGCCACCCAGGGTTGTGTAATAGGTTCCCGGTTCCTCTTGACAAGACTATCAGAAAAGGATTAATTGTTTTCCCATGCAGCCCTGGGGAGATTTTAACACTGCTTAAAACGAGAGTGGGATCATGCCCCCAGTCTGCTAACAAGGACGATGCTCATTCTCCCTCCACGATTGTGTTACTCTGATTGATGTATTGATTTAGTAATTGACCTGCATATCCCCATGTTGTACCTATAGTCCAACTGGGGAAATTTAAAAACAGCAGCCAGAGACTGTCTGAGCAGCCTGTGCAGCTGGTGGCCCACGTGGGAACTGGGCTTGACTCATTAGCTCTGAAAACACCGATTTCTGGAGTGACATGTTGACCAAAACCTACGTTAAATATTCCATATATCTACTGACTAAAGTTAATTTCTGTTTGTTGTTATTTATTTCAGGAGCACCAAAGGCAGTAGTGTTGAAAAGCACTTGCTGTCGTCTGGGGCCAATATGCATTTGATACTTGCGGCCTTTTCATTCTGCATTAGTGCTGATGAGTTATTTGTTGATGAGTGGGGAGAGGCAGGGAAACAGGTAGATTTCAGCACAACAAGGAAGTTTTATAGCTGTTCAGACAACATTTAATTCCCATATTTTGGGCCAAGTTCTCTCCTGGAGATAGTCAGCAGAGTTACATCAGTTTACACCAGCAGCAGATTTGGAGCCAGATGCGTCTGTCCCGCACGGAAGTTGCTCTATCTACCCTGGTTTCTTTTTCTTTCGCTCGTCTCTCTCACTCAGCACAGTTTGCAATACAGTTAATCCTTCTTGTTCCCTTGAGCTTTAACTGGGCAGCATCGAGCAGCCATTTCGGCACTAGGGGAAAGCGAGATCAAATTTATCTGCTTAATATCCACTGCACTGACATTTTGTCCTTATTGCCTGCGGCTGGCACATTAAACGTGTGACTGCTGTCATGCTTATTGTTACAGTCTTCTGCTTTTAGGAGCAGGGCTGAAGACTGTTTTTTACCTCCCTTTCCATTCCTTTTTTATCTGGAAAAGGAAATAACAGAGATCTCACACTCTCTCTCTTCCTCCCCACCTCCTTAAAATGTTTTCAGGGCAATCTTGTACTTCTGAGCCCGGGCTCTGCACTCACTGAACCGTCTCAGCACTGAAGGATTTCCCCTGCTCACGGTTTTCTCTAGCCAGGACCCCAGCATGGGGGCAGAAGCACGCTAGTCATGTGTGGATCGTGTTCTGGCTCAGCACCACGGTGAATTGCGCTGGTATGAATCGGGGCTTTTAGCAACCAGTCCTGCTGCGTGCAGGGTAGGGAGCCACGAGGCCCTGTGGCCTCTAATGGCTGTAATCAGAGCAAATCCCCAGTGTAAAACAGAGGTAGCATCCGAGAGCGCCGCAATGACTCCAAGTCCTATTCTCAGCAGCACAATCCTCACTGAAGGTCAGTACGACTCGGGCTTCCCAGCGCCTGGTTCACACCCACAGCTGAATCACTGCAGTTTAAGTTACCAGGCATCAGCCGAGCTGCCGTACCTGCGAGGGCTTCCCTAGGAGAGCTCTGCGACCACCCTGCTGCCAGGGCGAGGAGCTTCAGCTGACACCGTTTAGCGAAGCCGGGCTGTGCTGACTCCCTCGCCCCCCATGACCCGATGGGGTGTCCGAGCCCTGGATTGCTCTTGAGGCACACTGTGAGCACTGCCCCAGCAGGACTGTGATGGAAGGGGGTGAGAGCTTTGCCCAGAAGACCAAGAGACAAGACTGGCTCAAAATAAGCAGTTTTTATTTAAAAAAAGCAAACCAACCGAACAGTGTCTCTGCTAGTTTAATGCTTCCTGGATTCCAAACGGTATTATTCCAAAAATAATGCCGACATTAACAGACAGAGCCATAGAGCCATCTTCTTCCTTGTTTAGGGGTGGATGAAGGCTAATGAAACCCCGGACTGCACATTTGTTTGCCTTACATAATAGGCTGTCAAACTGCTTTCAGCAACTGCAGCTTTTGGTGGGGAGATTCATGGAGGGAAGCCTTAATTACAGTAATTGCTCTATTTATATAACGATTCCCTTTTGTCTGAGATCAAATAGATCTTTGAGAAATCTTATTTCCTTTCGAGTTAATTTCTGTCCTGTTAGTTTAGCTCATGAATCTTAATGAAGATGAGCATGTTGGGTATCTCCTCATCTCCCTGCTCTCCCTCGTTACTGGAGGGGAGACTGTGAGGCATTAATCTCCTGTGCTGCTGCCGCTGGTTTTTGCTTTGGTAGCAACCTGGAAGTAACACCAAGCAGGAAACGTTAATACCATGAACAGGGAAATCTTGCTTTCCTTTGACAGTTTGAGCTTGATTGCATTGGCACAGTCCGGACTAGGGGTCTTCTGAGGCCCATGGTGTGGTGGAGAGGAGGTGAGACTGCAGGTCTGCCCTCATATCTGTGACAGGCTGACTCCGGACAAAATGAAGTGATGAATTTCTCTGGGCCTCTGTTCTCTGCCTGTAAGATGGGGGAGATCCTCCATCTCCGCTTGCATTTGAAAGATGGGCTGCGCAGGGGCACAGGCTTTCTCCTACAAGGTAAATGTGCCCTGCCCAGGTCAGGAGAGTCCTGATGGGAGCTGGCGCATCGAAGACTTTCTTTAATACAAGAAATAATTAGTTTTTCCTCATCCAGGTGGATGCTAATGTCTGAGCAGAAAGTTGTGTTCCTCTTCCTGAAGTGCATTACTCCTGTGAAAGGGTCTGGGCTGGTTTAGTGCTTTCCTAGAATGAGATGCATTTTCATGTAATCTAGTCACTCTGGAATTACCTATGACACTAATTATCCTGATGCAAATAGCACATGCATGAGTTACATAAAGCCTATTGGGGATTCCAATACTGAGAAAGGGAATTTGTAAATTCAAGGAAATTAATGCCTGGAAACATCTGTTTTGTACAAACATCCTTTCGCTGACTTCCAGGCCATTAGACTGATTTGCAAACTCCAACTCTTGAGACAGAAGATGCAACGCTGTGTGTGAGCAGCACTGGAGAAGACCAGTACAGCCTTGCCCAGCAGACTGGGAGATGTGGAGCCCTTCCCAGCACAATCTGAGCCAGGCAGTGGGTGAAGGGAAGGGCCAGCGGGTCCCCTGCTCTCCCTCACCTGCTGGCGGGCTGAGCTCCCAGGGCTGACACAGATTTTTCCTAATGGTTGGCACTGCTATGTCTGCATTTTTTCCTTGTAACTTCATGGGCCCTCTGTGGACTAATCTCCAGCTTTTAATTTCTTGTCATGGCTTGCTGCATTTTCTTTCAGTTCATGTTTTCAAACGATCTTGTGAAGTCATGTTTTTGGCTCGCTCCAGCTGCTGGTTTTGGCTGCGATGCTGCTGAGAGGGTTAGCTGAGGCCAGTGAGAGCCTCGCTCGAGTTCGCTGCTCGGCAGACTGGTGTAGCCCAAAAGGACCTGGTCTGAGGATGTGCCCGAGAGGCTCCAGGAATGCGATAATGCCACATGGTTGGATCTGAATCACAGGGTGAGGGCTTGACAGTGTGGTTCAGGTTTAAGACTGATAGTGTGGCTATTGGTTTTGCCGGGAGGCACCTTGGATTTGGGCGATTGCCGGTTTCTTTTTGCCCAGGAACATCTCTGGTTTGCCTTGTTGTTGTTACTGTTGAATTTTCTTCTCTTTGTTTCTTCACTGAGTTCTGTGTGCCAAAGGCTGAGATTCATGCTGGATTCCCAATTATCATGCAAAATTAGAGATAGTTCATAAAAATTAGGAGATGAAATTTTGCCATGAAAAACTTTCTGTTGAACATCTGTCATCACCTGCAAAAACACTGGAGGGTTGTACTTGGAAGGACATTTAGGGCTCTCCGACCTGCGAAGCAAGAGTCAAATTCTGGCCTTCCCGTGGATGCCAGGAACAGCCTACACTTTGTAAGACATTTTCCAGCTGTTTCTGAATGCAGCCGAAGGCATCTGGCGAAGATGAACTGCACTTCCAAAAACCTTCCACCTGCGCAGCCTGCGTGTGTGTGTGCTCTGGGCACTCAGCTGTACTGCTCCTGCTGCAGAAGTACCTCTTAGATGGTCAGAGACACGGGTACAGGCTCCAGCTGTTTATTTCATAGGTGAAGGCTGATCTTATAATGAAGTTCCTCAAAAATCCCAAGTTCTTTGTTTGCTTTGCTGGAAGTGCCATCAGATAGCAGCGGCAGCATGATGTCAGATCTTGCCCTATTGCAGCAGAGAAAGGTCAGTACTGCCTCAGGCAGAGAAAGTGAAGCTTTCATGGGCTTTTGAGCCTTGGAGAGGTCATTGTAGTAGTTTGGTTTTCCCTGACGCACTAGACAACACAAAATGAAACTTGATCCATTTCTCTATCAGTGCAATAATTTCTGGTTATTACAGTGTTTGAGGGGGTCAGTTACTCATTTCAGTGGAAACTGGCTTCAGAAATTCTGTTTTCAATTTTATATATCCCTTTCGGTAAGGCAGATAACTCTGTTCCAGTGCAAAACCTCAGTACTGTCTCTGTGAGAGTCACCATTTACACACCTGCTTTTCAGCCCTATTGCCAAATAAAGACCCGAGTTGCTTCCAGGGAAAGCACCCCACCTTCACCAGGCGGTGACGGATATGCCACCTCCAAAACTCACCAGATTTTATGTAAGGGAGGAGCAGCAATGGCCAATCTCTTGTTTTCTGTCACAGCCCACGGGTGTGAAGCCATGTGTACACCATGGGCTGCCTAGCTTGCCAGGATGCTGCGGCTGCCCAGAATACAGGGCCATATTTCATGTACCGCGTGACAACGTTCAAAGGCAACATTTTCAGTGCTGGTTCCCATGTGCAGACACAACTGAGAGGTCTCAGCGCAGTGTGCAATACGCTATCAGAGATGTAAGTTAACGATAAGAGACCAACCGTCCTTTGAAATGATATCCCACCCTTTTGCCAAAGCAGGCGAGCGTGAGCTTGACTGCTGTGAAAAGGAGCCCTTGAAACGCTTGTGCTTTGCAGCCCTGTTTTTACAGAGCAAGGGAGGCAGCATCCCTGAGCTCATGCCCGACAGCCAGGAAGGTGCTGTTTGATCGGGTGTCCCGTAGGTCAGCTCACTCCTGTCAGAGGAAGGGATTAATTCAGAGGGGCCTTGTGGCAGCCTGGCATCGCCCTCAGGAGCCAGCCCGGGGAACGTGGTCCAGCGGTGGGTCAGTCCGAAGCCTTCCCTTTCCTCCTGCCTCCTTCGGGCACCCAACGTGGGATAGACGGTGCCTGGAGTTACCCAACTGCGATTTCTCAATTTGCAGGTTCAATGATCCAGTCGGAGCTGGTGGGTTGAATTTGAACAGTCATTTTGTTTGGAACGTTATGTTTTGTTTCTTCAGAGCTCCAAACAGCCCACCTCAGGGGATGGCCCTCGCCTAATCCTCGTTGTCCTCACAAAAAGGGTGTTTTAAGCAGCCAGGAATGCATTTTCATTGGCTCTCGGCTTGTTGCATTGGATGCCTTCGCTTGGTGCAATTTTGGCATCATGTGGGAGAAAGCAAGCAAATAGGAATGTAAACACACTTTTATATCCCAGGGCTCTGAACTGGTCTGGGAGTGGGCGGTCTAGTTTAGGTTTTGGTCTTATATGGTTGAACGTGAATGGGAACCCAAGCAAAGCATGATACCAGCCCTTTTCAGACATGATTTGCTTTCATGAGGTTTTTTTCCCTCTCCACATTTAGCAGAAGCTTCCTGGTGTAATGGAGGTGGTGGTAGGTCAGGAGACACGAGACTTATTCCCAGCAGTTCTCTCCTTTGTGACTTGCTTTTTCTGGCCTGTTTTGGTCTATACCACTCCCAGCACCAGTGAGCGCTGATGTTGTTTGAGCTTTCTAGGTGTTCCAGCAATGCAAATAAGAGCTAGTGAGGTGCAGATATCCATCTGTGGGGACAAAGAAGCTGGGTAGGGAATTTTTAGAGAAAGACGGGGCTGCCAGGAGAATTCTGGCCTGTTTTGCAAACCAAAGAAATTTAGTTTAAGACTTGCAAAGGCTTGCCTGAACCAGGTCTCTGAGAGACTTTGGCTTGACCCATTTCTTGTTTGAAAACCAAGCTGTTCTCCGGGGATCAGAATCCCACAGAAATGTTCAGGCAGAGTCTCGTGGGGAAAAGATTTTGTTTGGGTTCTGCTAGTAGAAAAGGAGAACAAGTCAAAAGGGTTAGGGGGACAGAGGAGGTGTGCTTGTCCATGGGCCTGACCCTGGAAACGTTACATAACTGAGGGCTGAAGGCCCCAGAGGAGCACGGGAAGACCCCAGCTCCAGAGAGCCGTGTTGGCTTTGCTCCTCTCCCGGTGACCGCTCTTACAAGCCTGGATGCAGTCAGCAGCTCTTTTGACTGATGTTTTGGGTGAAATGGTGGAAATCAGTTTTGCCATAGGGAACCCCATGGCAACACACATCTTCGACGGGCTCACGAGGTCAGGCTTGAGCTGGGGTTTTTGTGCTAATGTCAGCGGAGACTGGAGTCCTGCAAGGTCCTGAAGCACCCTCAGGATGGGGTACTGGGGAGACTTCTAAAATAAATCTGGCAGTCGTCTTTCTTCTCCCTGTTGGGGAATGACTAGGTCTTTTATCCGCTCATCCTAGGAGAATTTGTACCTTCTGAAAAGCTCCTACAGTTAGGATGAAGTTGGTCTCTCACTGCACCTCCTCTTCTTTTCATTTCCCCATTGCAAGATGCAGCAGACTTGGTCGTTCCTGAAACAGTGACCGATTGTCTGGTTTGGCTGGTTCAGCTATTTGCTAAACATAATGCTCTTTCATCTTCGAGGAAATCGTCTGGACACCTCCACCGGAGTGGAGCTTGCTTTATGCTGCTGTTTCAATAGGCAAATAAAGGCAGCTATTTTCCCAGTTTAAACAGAACCTGATTTCTCTAATGAATTAGAAATATTTGAGGGGAGGGGAAAGACTGGCTATTACTGAATTTTTAAGAACTATAATCCGTAAAAAAAGATTCTTAACAAGCTACCTCGCTCTTTTCCTGCCTGTGGAAAGGATCCTCCTCCTCCCCCAATATTTCCGTTCCCTTTAAGAAATATCCGCAGCACTCACACTTCATCATTCTTGTCGGGACCTAAAAGGTACCCGCCAGGGCCCTCTCGCCCCGTGTCCATGATGTACGGCTTTTCTCAGTGCTCCCTGGCAAATCAGGACACTTTGGCTGAGCTTTGAGATTTCTTTAGGTTCAAGATTTCTTTTAACTGGTTGCAGAATAAAATTGTTACAAAAAGAAATCCTCTTCTAGGTTTTCAACGTCGAGAGAGGAGACGGTCACCTGTCTGCTCTCATCTGCTCAGGGTTTGGGAGACTCTAAATGCCAACGCCTTGCTCGTTTTCCTCTGTTTCCTGAGATGACAGGAAGGAAAGCGTAGGCTTCTGGCTGCGCTTCAGCCGGCTGAGGTTTAGGAAAAAGGCACAGCTCAGGACTGACTCCGGTCCAAAGCCTGGCTGGCTGGTGAGCAGCGTTTGGGAGCGAGCTTGTATTCCTGAGAAATTTATACAGAAACAATTAACCACCAAACCAACTGTGCAACATTTATAATGTTGCAAATTATGCAATTCAACTTTCTTTTTTTATTGTGGTAACCAAGGATTTGACCAAAAGAAAAAGGACCAAGGAGAAATACACCCCGACTTCTTCCTCTAGAGAATGAGTCAAGTTCTCTGCATGCGGTTCCAGTATAATGAAATGGAGAAGTTGGGCCAGCAACTGGGTTCAG
>NW_010391383.1:42380-46565 GCF_000710305.1 Buceros rhinoceros silvestris | reverse complement strand
AGGACAAGCTTTTGTGTGACTGCTAATAGGTCCCTCTCCCGTGGCCCTGCCGGATGGGAGGAAACAAACAGCCCTTTTTGTTTTGCAGTTCATGACGAAGAACCCCAACATGCGGCTGGGCAGCCCGGGGCTGGGTGGCGAGAGCGCGATTCTGCGGCACCCCTACTTCAAAGACCTGGACTGGGACCTGCTCAACCAGCGTCAGATGGAGCCACCGTTCAGGCCCCGAATTGTACGTGGGAAGGAGGGTGGGAGGAAGGGATCCCGTTTTTTTTTCCCTTCTGGGCTCTTTATTCCCATGAGATGGGAAAGGAGGTAAGGGAAGGGCAACCTTGACATGAAAGACCTGGCCCAGGAGCCAGGAGGTGAGGTTTCTGGTCTCGGTTTGGCTGCTGGATGGCCACCTAATGTCGTACAGGCCACTTTTTGACTCCATGCTGGGTTTTCAAGGGCAGCTCAGCCAAAAGATGCAGGTTTGTAAAAGCAGCTGCAGCAGAACTAGGCACCTCACTACCCTTTGCCTTGCCCCAAATATAAACAGGTAGATAATCCTCATTCTGAGCACTCCACCTACCTCTCCACGATGGGGCTGTCTCTCTTTTGTCTCTCTCTCTCCAGCACCCAGCAGAGCGTTCCCCACTCAGCCCGCTGTCAGCCCAGTGGTTCCAACAGCAGACAGGCTGCAGAGCGGGCAGTGTTGCCCCTTTTCCCCGTGGTGCCACACAGCCCCGAGGACGCTCTCCATGGCAAGCCTTTCCAAGGTTGTCTCTGTGGCTTCCTTGCCTTTGAAATTGTCACTTGGAGTGGCTTTGTCTCATGCTGTGGTCACTCTGCAAACTCATAGTGGCAGTGGTCGACCCAGTCCTGCTCCGTTAAGCTCGCTGGCTGCAGGATCAGGCGTTTGCGGGAGCTGTGACAGCTCAAGATCAGGCTCTTGAGTTTCTTGACCTCAATCAAAGGCTAAGGGAGCCTCTTCAGCCCCCATGAGCTGGACAGAATCTGGGAATGCTAGACTTCAGTGTCAATAAAACATCTTGTTCTGGATGCAGGAAACACACACACCTTGTCAAACTCTGCCACAAACCCCGTTTGTGTGTGTGCATTGTAAACAGTCCCACTCTGCGGCGCACAGCAAGGAATCCAGCACCTGGAGGGAAGCCATTTATCTTCCTGGCCCGGCAATTCATTATTGTGCAAGTTTAATGGCTCACACAGAGAGGAGCGCACGTTCCCCCCTCCCAAAACCCGGCTGAGACACTCTGCAGATAAGGAGGGACTGTGTGGAGTCAGCTAATTGGAAACTCGGGCTGATAACGGCTTGGAGCGGCTGGGTCTGTGCTGCCATTTGAGGAAAGGAGCTGATTGATGTGCCCTGCCCTGCCGTGTCCGAGCAGGCAGCCCATCAGAGGTGGTGTCAGTTAAATCAGAGGGGAGTTTGCCTGTCAGAAGCCTGCGGAGGCTCTAAAAGGGTTTCCTTTGTAAGAGGCTCTGTGGGGGCACTCAGCTGCTCCAGTCTAGCCCCAGACAAAGCTTTCAGTAAGCTCAGCCTGGGTTATGGAGGTGACGGTTCACTGCCCTCGAGACTGCGCTAAAGATGATACAACTTTTGACATCTCTTTCCTTTGTCTTTTCCATTTGACAGAAATCCAAAGATGACGTGAGCAACTTTGATCCAGATTTTATAAAAGAGGAGCCCATTCTGACTCCCATTGAAGAAGGAATCCTTCCGATGATAAACCAAGATGAATTCAGAAACTTCTCATTCACAAGCCCGGAACTGCAGCAATAGCCACAGCTCTGGGGAAGGGCTGCCGAGAGGACTGGGGGAAAATGAAATGAAAACCAAGTTTACCAGAAAATTCATTCTCAAGGAGTAACAGTGCACTGACTTCACGCGATACAGCAGCACCGTGTCAACGTTACCTTAATGTGAAATCGAAACCTTCCTGTGTTTGTAGGATTTACCAGCTCTTGGATCAAATATGACAGGGGTGGAGCAACCGTGGTACTGTAAATAGCTGATGCAGACAGAGAATTGAACGCTGAGCTAGTTGGCTCAGCCTGAGTGTCACCGCTTGCAGTGGATTCGAGCAGTCGGTGTGAGCATGAAACAAGTGTCTTGCAGCTCTGAGCCAAACAGACTTGTTACAATTCTGATTGTTTGCAAGACTATGTTGAGGAGTCCCAACACTGCCCGGCATTTTTGAGCCGAGATCCAGCATCCCGTGGCCTGACTGAACCAGATGTTCCTACTGACTTTACCCGTTCCTGCAGTATTTATTTCTTTCCAAAGGACAAATGGCTGTCTTTGCCTCTGTTTGGGTTTCCACGTGAAATATTTCATTGTGCTGACTAGCAGAAGGAAAAAACCAAATGCCCTGTGCCCCACACAGATTCTTCCAAATCAGAGGGAAGTCACGTGCTCGTAGTGTTTTACCGTTTGTGCGATATGAAAAGTTTTAGTGTTTGCATTCTGTGAAATGCCTTTTAACATCATGCATCTTCAATGCTCCTTTCTTTGCCTCACAGCTGTTATGAACTATATTGTAACTTGTAAAACCTTACCGTTTGTTTAGGCCCGTTCTATTTAATTACGCTCTACAGAGCCCCTTTTGTGGGTTTGGTGCCTCATTAAAATGTTGATCCAAAGTGGTGGCGCTGGAATTATTTGTAGCATTATTGTAATGGAAACCACAGAGATGGCAAACTGCTTGAAAGCAGAGTTACTGGCCAACACATGACATAACAGGGCAACTTCTTCCCATGAGAACGACAAACCTTATCTGAGAAACAGGGTGATTTGGTTTGGTTTGGAACTAAGGGCTTATTATTCACAGGGCATGTCTTATCAGTTGCAGCCTCAATCCTCTGCTACGGGTACACTGAGACAATTTTTCAGTGCAGTTTGTAGAAACAGATGCTCTTGGAGATGGCTTTGTGCAGTCTCTGCGCTTCTGGAAGTTGGATGATTTTTCTGTGGCTCCGTGGCACGCCTTTGCACTCTGCGCCACTCTCAAAGCCGTGTGTCAGGATTGTAGCTTCTGCTTTGGGCAGATACGAATTCCTGGAGAAAAAGGATTTCCAGCCTCTTGCAAAACTGATGATATTTGTAGAGTGCTGGTCACATGCTTCAACTTGAGAGAGGGATGAGGTGCCTCAGAGAGGGTCACTTCTGCACAGACCTTGCACCGCTGTAAGTGATGGTGATGCTGAGGAGTATAAGCCTTTGTCAAGGAAATTCCACAGGCCCAACCCCCGTTACAGCACAGACCCGTGAGTGTGGATGTGCTCACCCTCTGTGAGACCAAGGTAAAGACAAGGCATCAAAGCTGAGATCTGCGCACGAGTGATACCCTTTCCCACCCAAGCCCACTCTACTTGGCTGAGTCCTTTTTACTTCCACCCCTAACCCATCTGCTGAACTGTTTGGCGGGAGGGGCACAGGTTCAGTTCCCCTTGGACTCTTCTTGGTTTTGTGCTTGTGTATTATAGCAGTTCTCCTCCTTCCCTTCTTACATCTCCTCTTTTAAGTAAGCATGGCTTCATCCTGTGGTCTTCCCTCCCTTCCACGGACATCTTCCGGCCGCATGGCAGCCAGTCAGCCTCTCCTCTCTTCGCTAGTCTATAGATATCAGCTCCTTTAAAGCGCGGCAGGAGAGGAGGAAAGACAGGTTGTGTCATGGAAGTGGGAGAAGGAAGAGTGGATATCCAGAAAAATGATCCAAGAACCAGTCATGCAGGCTGGCTTGAATTGCTTTCCCATAAAGGAAGAAACGGGACAGGGATGAAAGCATTTGCATGAGGGGGACACTGTGCCATCTTATTCGCATGTGAATTAAACATCGTGTTCACTGTCTGGTGCAGACATGACCCTAGGCAACTCCTCACACAGTTTCCCCCCAGTTTCCCACCATTATGACTGCAGCAGCGCTCACTTGGCAAGGGGCAAGTGCAGCTAAGATGGCCACCGAGAGCGGGAGCACCAAAACTGTCTGCGAATTTTGCGTTGACAGGTTTTCGACTCTCCCACTGTCGAGGATTATGAACAACAATCAGCTGCTTCCTTGGAGATCTGCGCAGGAGAACAGTAAGTGATACACGTTTTTGCCAGTGTGTTGGTACCATCTCAGTGTTTCATTGGTTCTGTTAGTTCTTGGGGCTCTGGAGAACTTCTGGAATCATTCT
>NW_010391383.1:34426-42276 GCF_000710305.1 Buceros rhinoceros silvestris | reverse complement strand
TGCCTGCTTGAGAAGCTAGTGCCATAGTGATCCTTTCATCAACATGTGATCCTGTCTCCGTGGCCCTAGGATCCAACAGGTTTGGTTGCACCACTGACAGTATGAAGGATGTGCAACGGTCACCTTTGGAGACCTCTACAGTGCAGCAATACCCACCGAGCTGGGTCCTGAAAGCTCGGGGAATGGAAACGAAAACACCTTTGTAGGTGCTCTGTTAGGATTTTTCAGGTTGTAAATCAGGAAGGCTGTCTCTGGAAGATATAAAATGGTGTCTAAGGCTACTCCGGGGAGCGGGAAAAGCTCTTGTCCTGGCCAGCCAGTACCTGCTTTGGCCCAGGACTTGTTGGCTTGGATCAAATATCAAAGAGAGATTCTTCCCCAGCTTCACTTTTCCTTGATTTCCAGTGGCGTCGGGGTCACTCCACCCTACCATCACCCTCACTGCAAAGCGTGTGTGCAGATCCCCGTTTGGACTCGGAGCTCATGTTCTATGAAGTCATTTCCTCGGTTTTCATAATTTCACCTGGATCTTGCTTCATAATTCAGGGCAGCTCTTACCCTCCATTGCCTGCCTGGAACTCCCAGGCCTGTGTAACGATTTCAGCCACTCGAGTCAGCAGATCTTGACTCAGCCACGTTTGGCCGAGATCCCTGAACTCTCCCATACTTTTCACGAAGAGCTGCCATTGCGATCATGTTCCCTCCAGCCTGTCAGCAGCGTGAAGATCGGCTCACAGAAAGTATCTGTGCAATGGCTTTGCTTTTGAAAAAGCTGCATTAGTGTTTATACTGCCATTTCCTTTGCAGGAAGACCTGCCATTGCGATCATGTTCCCTCCAGCCTGTCAGCAGCGTGAAGATCGGCTCACAGAAAGTATCTGTGCAATGGCTTTGCTTTTGAAAAAGCTGCATTAGTGTTTATACTGCCATTGAATATGTAAAGAAATAGTGATGTGGTTTTTTTTTTTTTAAAAAAAAACAAAGCAGAGATACAAGAAAATCGTACTTGCCTGTGTGGATGCAGGGAGGGTTCAGTCTATTAATTTGGTCCTGGCTTTAGGAGTGTGTTTTGGAAGGTTTAAAGCATAAAATGCTTGTGTTTGCCCCCGTGTGAAAACTGGCAGTAGAGCAAAGTTTAATTAGTTCCCTTTGCACTGTGTTTAGTGCTGGAATGAAAAGCGAAGGTCCCTTTGATGTCTCTAAATTTGTGTTCTCTGCAATCTTTTCATTTTCAAAGAGGTTCGTGAAATTTAGCTTTAAAATTCGGAGGCCTACATCTCATTCAAGGCCTTTGAAAGTCGAGGGTAAGAAGCAGTTGGTCTAGAATGGATAGATGAAAGTCATCTCGCATCTACTTGGGCTGGCTGGGCTGCCAAAGACATCATTTTTAATACCACTGCTTGATAGGCAATGGAAAAAAAAATCTCATGGGATCCAAGTGCCTAAGGGATTTTAACGTAAAAAAATGCAGTTCTAACTGCTGGGTGAAGATGCTTTGGATGCATCTCAAAGACTGGCACAGGTTCCTTACTCCTTGTGAAGTCCTAAGTGGTTCGCAACAGCATTTTCCCTTGAAGCTGCGTGCTTCTCCTGCAGAAGCTGCTGTCTCTCCAGTTGGATATGAGAGAGGTTCGTGGTATGAGGACTTGATTAGCAGTGCCCAGAGCCGGGGGAAGTGAAGAGGGAAACGTGTCTGGGATCGTCTGCTCTGTCCCTTGGCCAGAAAACAAAGAGCCATTCGCTGCTGCCCGCTCTCTGGTGGTTTGCTCAGCTGGTCTAGTGTGTAGTCAGGAGGTTTCTGCTCCTCCCCAGGGAGATCATTTCACGGCTTTTACAGCTCTTGCCGTTAAACACATTTCCTGATACTTGGAAATGACGTGAATGAGATGAAAATCTGTCTTATCATGTCGTTAGGACTCTCATTGGAAGCTGCAAGTCAGGGTTTGTATTACTAAATATATGCAGGGCTGCCAAACCGAAGCGTTCAGAAATGATGAGTCAGCTTGTCTGAGAATCACGGCTCACTCAGAAATCAAGAGCCTTCCAAAATAATAAACCTCAAAGTCTTTTTGGTTTAGGTTTTGGTGTGTTTTTTTTTTTAACATCTGGATTATGAATATTTCGTATTCCGACTTGCACTTCTTCTCCACATCAATAGCCGCTGGAATGTCATGTAATTATAATTTTTTTAGATGAAAGCTGGGGTCCGTGAATTGATGTGAAGCCAGGCATCGGAGCTGGGAGGAAAATGCCAAGCGCCAAGAGATGGGTGATAAAACTGTAAGAACAGAGGCCACAGGTTTTAGGTATTTTTCCACCTCTTCCTATTCATTCTGTATAGTCACCACAGCGCAGTCCCTTACCTCCCCGTCTCAAAACCCACGTAGCAGGGTGTGCAGCGTACGGGAGGCACAGGAGTGAAGAAAGAGGAGGGTAACGCTGGGGAAGGTGTTTTCATGCCCTATAGTCGCTGTGCATATGGTTTGCGCAGCAGCATTTCTGAATTTGTGCATCAGTCCTTGCACAAGCTTGTCACCTTTTGCCTTCTGCAGTTCTCCATCCACCTCGCTGCCCGTCCTGCCTTCCCCTGGGCACAGCTTTCTGCATCGCCCCTCGGGCCCTTGACATCTGGAAGTGTCCTGCTGATGGAGCCAAGCCTGTAGGAAACAGAGGAGGTCAAAAAGCGCGGGAGAACAATAAGTTGTGTTGGTGATTGGCTACCTGGGCGTCTCCTGGTCCTGAATGAGGTGGTGGGAACTCTGATATAAGCCAATGTCCTGGTGCTGTCCACATATGACTGGAAGTTATGGGAGAAGGCCAGGCCGTCTCCACTCGCATGTCTCGTATTAGAAGGTAGAAAAGAGAGGAGACAGGAGAGCGTTCTCTGAGAAACAGGGTCACACCTCTGGGCTACGACCAAGAGGGTGGAGTATATTTTAGAAGCACCTGAAGACACTTGTAGGCAACTAGTGAAGAGATGTGAGAAAGACGCCCTGTCACCTCTGCCCCCGCGCACACTGGGGGAGGCGGATGCCTTTGCCTCAATGAGGGCAATTTGACTGAGGAGCCGTGGAGACCACAGGTCTCAGGGGTGGTGGGATTCAGAAGCCGTTGTGGCAAAAGGCTGCCAGGCAGAATTGCCAAGGAATGTCCCCAAACCCTTTTATCGATAGAAGGAAGTTTGAATCAAGGTGGGATCAGGCAGAGACAAAGGCTTCCCTGCCTCTCTCCGGTAACGTCAGTGCGAAGGTTTTAGCCCTGGAACAGTTTTAACTTGCCTGTGGTGTCAGCTGTCCTGCTCCAGCTCTGAGCTCCCATGACTGTTGTTAGCAAAAGGTCTTATAAAAGTGGAGATGAGAGATTTTAGCAGTGAGTTCAGAATTGCAAAAAACTAATGACTCAGTTCCTCCAGCGCTTCCTTCCCCCCTCCTTCAAGGGAGAGGTTTATTCATCACCTGGTTTCTCATTCCCATTCGTTTAATGTGGACCTGGGTCAGAGCCTCAGTTTTTCTACAACAGTGAGAACCAAAATTGTTTCTTCTTAAATGAAACCTGTTTCACCTTCATTTCATTTGATTCCAGGAACAAGATCTTAAGATCTTCAAACCCCTGCAAAAACAGCAACACCACCACCACCACCACAGCCACCACATATGCCAAGATAGAAGAATGTAGCAAGAGTTGTCATTTTTGGAGACTAGCCAAGGTGTTCTGCGGTTGGACCGGGAGCGAGAGACAATTTTGTACATCTTCATCTTATCTGCCTCTAGATGGGAAGCAGTTCCAGGCCTCCTAGTCGTTACATGCCTGTCTACTGCCCAGAGATACCTTCTGCATCAAAGTCTTTTGTTCTCTTCCCAAACACAGAGTCTAGAAGAAAGAGGGTGTTGAGAACCTTCATTAAAGTCTGGTGCTAACCACAGATTTTCTCTGAACTGAGCCATAGTGTCATGTTCACCCTGAGAACTGGGCCGTTTGCTTTGCAAACGCCAACGAGACTCTGGCCAATGTCTCCTCTAGCTTCTGGGTTGTTGGAGTCTCCCAAAACTAGAGTGAAGGCCAGACCATCAGTAACTCAAGCCTTCTGACTTGAGGCAGGAGGGCAGTGTTACGGGTGAGTAAGTATTTCACCTACAGCTGAGTCACCATTATTTTTAAGCTCTGTGAACACTCTCTGAGGCTTGAGCTGAAGTACTGTTATCTGATAGACGTACCTGAACGTGTTGCTCTCCTTGGGGCAACCTTTCTGTTTGCCATTTCTCAGGCCCTTTATTCTCGTTCGTCACTAACTCTTTCTCCAAGGGGAGGGCAGGGTGGTGGTTTTGTTCAGCTCGGTGCTTCTGCCACTTCCCTGGGCAGTGCAGAAAACCTGCCTCCAGCTGCCCATGGAAAGTGGTCCAATGAGCCTGTGTCACAGTATAATGTTCCCTTTCAAATGCTGTTCTCAATAGCTTAAAACCCAGTTTTAACTGGAGGAAAAAAGACAAGCGTGATCAGCTTTAACCCTGATCAGCTAGGCCTGGACTGGACAGGACTGGACCTGGACTTTAGCAAAATCCTTCCACATGTGGGAACCTTCATCACCAAGTTTCACCGGGGCTCCTTGCAGACCCATGAAAATTGCCACGTAGAGCCTGAGTCTAAATTGCACCCTGGCAGTTGAAGGCTGCCTTTTGTTTTTGCTTCTAATGAGCAAGAATTTCCCCTGGCAGCTCGGGACGCCTTCTCTAATCTGGCACCCTGACTCCTTTCATTTCCTTGCCCTGCAACAATGTACCACGGCCTCAAGTGTCCTGCCCGCAGCCGGCATTTCCCTCGCGCGCGTGGAGGGGAGCTCTGCTGGTGCTGATCTGGTGAAGATGGTGTAATCCAAAACGGGGTTGTCTTTCAGCGCTTTTGGTGGAGCCCGGTAATTTGTCTGAGATGGAAAATCCCCACACTGCAATCAGTGCCTGGGACTTCGGAGTGGAAAATGACAAAACCGTAACGTGGCTCATCTTCCCGTGATGAATTACTCTGTGTCTACGTAGAGACCTGTCGGTGTTGGCTTGGACCAGCCAGCGCGAGCGTCAAGGTGTCTGAGCCTTTGCCTCAGCCTCTCTATAGCCTCTCTATAGCCTCTCTAGCCCTCTATAGCCTGTAGCGTCCCGTAGCCTCTCTATTGGGTTAAACTCAGAGGAAGTGAAGCACCCATGGCCATGTTAACGTGGGTGATCATCAGTTCCCCTGAAAGCACCTTGGGCAAAAAGCCAGCGATCTCCTCTCGTCTGCCACTTGTGCAGGCCCAGGCAGAGGGGCTGGGATGTTCTCTCCTCCCAGCAGGAAGGGATGTGCCCCCAGGGACAGAGGGAGGTCTGTTGGTGGTGGCCAGATTTTGAGGGTGACCTCCTGTAGGTGTCTGTTGGTTTTGGTGGTGTGCAGGTGTGTGCCAGGAACTTCTGAGCACTTAGAAATGGCCCAGGAGCCCCCAGCAGTGCCCGGAGTTCAACACCAGGCAGCTGGCCCATAGCATCCTGCTTCGGAGCCCGGTTGCTAGGCAGAGATAAAGCATGAGCAAGGAGGTGCCTGGAGCTACCCAGACCTGGAGTGAAAGCCTAAATCCAGCAAGCTTATTAGCGCTCAGCTGGGCTGGAAGATGCCGAGGTGACGTGAGGTCACTTGGGGACTTTGCCTTAATACTCCACCCACCCGTGTCCTTAGGCTGGGGCCGTGGTGAGCAGCTCCTAGGAGAGTAGAGGCTGCCTGATGCGCAGGACCTTGTGGCTGGTCTTGATGGCCACAGGAAAAGGCACCTTGTACAGCTGGTTGCTGGAATCAGGACACATTTTTTAGACAATATCTAAAGGAGCATCCTAGTTGAGAATGGGCAATTGAAGCCTGAGCTGCTGTTTGTGCCAAGACCTTCTCCTGCTCCTTGCTCCCAGCCTCTCCCACTGGGCACTGCTGCCTGTGAGCCGGTTGTTTACAGACAATGACCACAGGCAGCGAGAGCACCACACCGATTTAGGGTCATCAGGCAGAGGTCACACAGGCCACATGTACAGTTCTAAATCTTAGTGTCCACACAGAGGCAGGATTCTGCAGCTTGTTTTTGTTACCATCATAGAAAGAATCCGTCAGCTTTCTGAGATAGATAGGGTACAGGATAAGCCTGCCGCAAACCCGAGTAGACAAGTACTTTTCTTTTAATTGCTGTTGTAGGACAGTAGAAGTGAAAAACCATGTGTCCAAGGGTATACATGCCCTCATCCCCTGATTAGATACATATAATGAGATGGAAAGCTAATCTATCATATTTAGAATCAGTCAATTAGAGGGTTAGGGCGATAGATGCATTTAGCTTCAGCATTAGGGAGATATTTAAACCACATGCTGTACTTAGTCATTACCATGCTAAGTGATAGTAGATGCAGGTCATCCTATATATGGGCCGTAGTAATCAGCTTGAAGTATTACTAATTAAGCCTTTTCACCTTTGGGCTCCCTTCCATGCCACCACGCATAAAATGGGCCATTGAGGTCACGGTGAGATGCTCTTTTAAACCCAACACCCACTGTTTATTGTGGAGTGGAGAGTGATTTGGCTTTCTAGTTCAGCCTCTGCTGCGTGGAGAGAGTTGTAAACAAACAGCTCTCCTTCTTTAGCAGATCTTTGGCTTCTTAGTCCCCAGCAGAGTGAATGGTGGCAGATGCCAGCTGGGCACCGCCAGCCCTTCGCTCGCCCGCTTGCCTGCTTGGTGTTATTTGAAGCCCATGGACCAACCTGGTGAATAAAGCGAGCGCGGCTGTGGCGTCTCCCTCCTGGCAGTCCTCGCTCTCATTTTCGGAGGAAGTCAATGAAAGCTGCAGATGCTGTAGTTACTCTGGAAAGCGGCTTATCTGATTAGATGGAAGGACAAAAATAGAAAAGCTCACAAAGGAAGCTCTAAAAAATTGTGGGTGTTGTTATGCCCAGCGATGGCTTTGCTACCTCCCTCTGCAACCCCTGAGATGTAGCGGGGCACCTCGAGGTCCTCAACTGACTCTGGTTTCATCCTGTTCACCATAGGAGTTCATGGACTCTCTCAGGCCAAAAGCTCTTCACCTATTTCATACAAAAATAAAGGGGTTTGCAGCTGCTTTTAGGCACTGCTGTGTCGGGCTGGCGGCAGAGCCACGGGCTACCCCGCTGCAGGTGGCCAGGAGAGCTTTGCAATGCCTCCCAGTCCAGGAGAAAGGCAGTGGGTGGCTGTGGAGAAGAAGGTGCAGCATCGCTGGGTGCTCTCCAGCCCAAGGGGAGCTACTTTTTGGACCAACTTCTCTCACACAGTATTTCCGAGGCATTCCCAGCAGCACCCGGGCGCCACTTTGCTGAGAAACAACTGCCCTGCCCTTAAACCTTCACCTCTCCATCTTTTCCTCACAGGCTAATTGCTTCAATTCTGCCTTCATTTCTGGTCTCCCAGGAATCTGAGTAAAATCGTCTCGCTTGCAATGGGTAAAGCTGAATATGTGCCCATAACAACCCTTTCCAGGCTCTTGAAAACCCATCAACCCTGTGCCTCTGGGGCAAGTCTTTGCAAGCAGGCAGGAGCTGGCACAAAGGTCTTGCTTGCTCTCTGTCTCAGGAGAACACCAGGAACTGGGAAGAGTCTTGGTTTTGGCATGGCCTGGGATCAGGAAATAATTCGAAAGTTGGGTACTTTCCGGGACACAGGGCAAGTGTCGCCCTGACTCCTCTCGGTGAAGATCCCCCGGGGGAAGCTGCCAGGTTTGGGGCTGATGGAGACCTGCCCCAGGGGGTGGAGTGAGGATGATGCAATGGGCCGTGGCTCTTGCACCGCCGAGGAGCCCGGGCGGCCGGTTGGGGCC
>NW_010391383.1:33869-34346 GCF_000710305.1 Buceros rhinoceros silvestris | reverse complement strand
TGGAGTGAGGAGGCGGCAATGGGCGGTGGCGCTTCCACCGCCGAGGAGCCCGGGCGGCCGGTTGGGGCCAGGTAAAGTGTCTGTGATGGCCCGAGCAGGCGCTGGGCGGTCTTGGGGTGGAGCACAGCATGGCGGCAGCTTTTCACCAGGCTCCGGAGGGGCTGCCAGAGCTATTGGCTTTCTTGGCAGGTCCTCGGTGTTTTGCTGCCTGTCTTCCTATGGGCAAGGGACTCTGTAGATGGAACACAAAATCTGATGTAATGTCAATTTAGCTCCCGTGGCAGGAAGCCCATGACAAATATTCTGTGTTTTCCCCGTGTGCAGACCAGTGCCTTGGTAACATGTTCCCGGAGTTGCCCCACCTGCCGCTTATTGCTCTTCCTTTTTGCTGGCTGCTGAAGGTGGCTGAGGAGGTACAGTGGGGTGGGAAGCGCATGGCTGGGGCAGGGACGGGGGGCCCCCCCCCACAAACAGGCC
>NW_010391383.1:31180-33813 GCF_000710305.1 Buceros rhinoceros silvestris | reverse complement strand
CGGGCTGGGAAAGGTGGCTGAGGAGGTACAGGGGGGTGGGAAGCGCATGGCTGGAGCAGCAGTGACGGCCCCCAGCCACAAAGCAGCACCGTGCATCACCAGTGGCAGGAGCTGCAGTTGGTGGCGGCTGCTATAACGCAGATGATATTTGACTTAATATCATCTCAAGGGGAAGCTCAAACAGTTGGGCAACAGTGAGGTTGTGCATTTTTGTCCCATGAGCTGGGCTCTCAAGGTGCGTAAAATCCTCTGCTTGATTTTTTTCCCCCTGCTTCTCAGCCAGTGACCGCAGGTTTCGTATGGACTTTGATTTCCCACTAATCCGGTTGGCAGGTCAGGACCAGCTGCATCTAGGCACTCACAGGTTGGTCAATCGCTGGACGGGTCTTTGCAAATCTGCGTTAAGTCACACCAGCCCGCGGACATGCCTCACTTGGTACCTACACGATCTTCATGTTGTCTCATTCATCCTCCTCCCTCTTTTTTTTGTGCTTTTGCCCATCTGTGGCATTTCAGCTCCTGTTTGGGGAGGAACAGCGTTGTACCAAGGAGAAAGTATAAACATGATCTCGGGAAAGTTGATGCATGTGTTTTGTTTGGGGGGTGGGGGTGGTGGTTTGTTGTTCATGTACCCAGCTCGCCAAGCTACTCCTGTGCTCGGTCAGCACTCGAAGCTGGCGTAAACAATCATGGCTCTGCCCATCTGGGTAGTGATGTGTCCACTGGGTACCGTGAGTGTGAGCAGAGTGTGGCCATGGTTTCGAAATGCCAGTCTGGTGACGGCGTGGCCGGGATCCCTCTCCCACAGCAGCGGGGAGGGCGGGCGCTGCCCCTCGTTCAGCACCGTAGTGGGGCCAGAGATGCTCACTTTTCCCATGAAAGGAGAGAGGCGCCCTCAGCACAGGGGGTTATTCCCAGTCTGCCCTGGGTTGCTCCAGCATCCCGGCTGTACACACAGCCCAGCCTTGCCACAGCACCTCTCTGCTGGGCTCTGCCAGCCAGCCGTGCTGGCACAATGGGTGGGAGAGGCTCAGGGAGCGTGGTAAGACCTGTGCAATCAAGGAACCGGCGTAATCTCCACCATGTCGTGTTGTGGGAATCCATATGATCCACCACCCTTTTTTGGTGCCATTTCAGCTGGTTTCCTCTCCCTGAACTTTGCTGGTTTTCCACAGGCATCAGGTGTGTCCCGCCAGCCTTCCTCCAAGCCACAGCGTATCTGTCAGAGCCAAGAGCCAAAAGGCTGAAGGTGTGGGAGACACCCAGCCGGCACCTGTTATTGCTAGGAAAGATGAAGATTTTTGCCAGCTGGGTATTGTGAAATGACGGCAGTATGGTGAGTGAGAGGGTGGAGCCAGCAGGAAGTGTTCCTGTGTTTTATATATGGGGGTGAGAGTCTGGATTTTCAGAAGTAAACTTTGGGTCATGGTTTTGGGAGGTGCTGGGGCTGAGTTGGTTTCTTTTCCTGTTTGCTTTCTTCCATTGCAGCACAAGGTCTCAATCAAGAGGTCTGAATTTCTGAAGGGGACTGCTTAGCCTGGACTACAAACCTGTATGATGACGGCGATGAAATGCCCACCCATGTCCTGAGGCACTGTTGGCTTTTCAAAGCCCTATGTGGAACATAACGTGACACCTCCCAGTGACTCCTCAAGAGGAGAGCAACCAAAAACTCTCCTAACTACCTGCCTCAGGGATTTGAGGGAAAATAAAAGGTGATGGCCATGCTATGACCTAGCCAGTGAGCCCCGACCCAAGGTGGTGTGAGCACCAGGGGGACTGCACCCCGGCACTGTGAAATGAGAGCTAAAGTAGACCAGCTCTGCGTGAGCGAGTATCACTGGCTGTCGGAACCTTCAGTTGCCGCTTGGCCGTTTGTCCCTGTTACAAGGCTTGGCTAGGAGGGGATTGCATTTCTTGCAACATCCCCTGGTGAGGTAACGCGGGTTGCCAGCAGTGTTTGTCTACCGCGACACACAGCAAACAATCCAGCTGTTTGTCCTGGCCTCCTGCCCAGCGGCTGGTGCCAAGTGCTGCTGCCGTCCCCCCGTGGGATGCAGACCCTCCGGAGGAGACATCTTTTCAGCTGAAGGAAACCCAGAGGCTGTTTTTTTGGGGTAGCTGCTACAGAAGCTGAGCAGGTGTCACATCATGGGGGGAGCCGCCTGCTTGCTGCATTTCTGCTTTGCTTCATCGGAGGCTGTCGCTCCATTGCAGCCAACAAATCAAACATTGCCAGAAGTAAACTTTACTCCTTCCTTGATCAGCTGCTGATGAATCACTCAATATTTGTTCTGATTACAAGGCCTTTCTTATCAGAGCTTTTTACTACTTTGCCCCTTCATGGTTCATCTCCTGGCCCGCTGGGTGTTTCCCTGCCAGGCAGGCTCGGCATCCCCACCGCTCTCCCTAGGAGCGTGTCAGAGCTCACTAAGGGCTCTGCCTGACCATCCCAGGGGGATTTAGCTGCAGCACCCAGCATGGTTTTGCTTCCTGCCACCCACCCTGCATGCTGGCATTGTTGCTCCCATGGCACTCTGCTCCATCCCACCCCTGGTTGCAGATCCAGGTTATTAGATCAAAACATCACTGATCCCAATGGCATCCCTTGCCAATGGCGAGGCTAATAGCTG
>NW_010391383.1:4471-31128 GCF_000710305.1 Buceros rhinoceros silvestris | reverse complement strand
CCCTGGTTGCAGAGCCAGGTTATTAGATCAAAACATCACTGATCCCAATGGCACCCCTTGCAAAGGGCGAGGTTGGTAGCTGAGCGGCAGCTACCCGCCATGGAGGCAGAGCCTTCGGCATCACAGCGGGCAGACGGTGAGGGCTCAGGCATAATCCACCCTCTGGCGTGAGTCACAGCCCTCTGTGCCCGCTGACTCAGCCCGACCTCTTCAACACCCCTGTCAGCTTGGACTGGCAAATCAATCCCCGCCGTTTTGGAATAGGAATAGGGCAAACCCGGCAACCAGAGTTGCCCAAGAAGCCAAGGATGGGTGTGAACAGGAGACTGAAGTTTCCCCAGTTAATCATCTCCTGGGACATCTCTGCACCAGCGTGTTCTGCTACCAAATGTGTCTGGGGTGTGAGGTGAGAGTATCCCACAGGTTCAACACACCCTGAAATGGGCCCAAACACCATGCACAAGGACATGCTCGCTGTCTCATTTTTCTCCCCTCCGCAGGGCAAGAGGAATGGGGTCCTCAGGAGCACGGATCGTGACTGCCCTCCTCGGGATGGAGGGCCTCAGCTGGTTCACAGGCCATCCCAGCAGGAGCGTGCCTGAATGTCGGATGTGGCCCTATCCCAGGTGAAGCCACACAGGGAGCTTCCAGCTGCCTGCAGGGGTGGCAGGTGGGTACAGCCATTGCCGTGAGGCTGGCGTGCAGAGCAGATGTTTTGAGATTGTGCTGTGATTGCACCCTTGCAGCACCCAAGAGCTGCCATCAGGACCTGGGTCTGATGGGGAGGTTGCAACTCTTCTCCCTCTGCCCCACACCATAGTGGTGGCTACCCTACACAGCCCCTTTTTCTCATCAGGGAGCCTGAGCGAGGTGAGGCTGCTTCCCTGCCAGCATCACTGTGCTGCGCCCCTGCATTTCCACTGCAGCTGATTAAAGCTCGGAGCGAGGCAATTACAGAGCGCAGGGTGTATAAATAGGAGGTGCTGGTGTGTCGCGGGCTGGAGAGAGGAGATACTCAACCTCTTCGAGAAGTATCTGGGGGTGTATTCAGGACTTGCATCTGCCTTTCTCACACCGCCTCGTACCCAGCCTGAGCCGCTGGGTCACCTTCATGAGATGGCAATTTCCAGTGGGGGTTCATGGTGGTCAGCACTGGACTTGAGGGATTTTTCATGTCCCTGACTCAGCGGTGTCTTCCCTCCCCAGCAAGGACACTTGAAGCCACTGGAGAGCCTGGCCCTCGTCATGTAGGTGTCCCAGATGCAGGAAAACCATGGCTAAGTGGGCTTTGCTCTTAGCACCTCAAGGTTTGCTCCAATTTTATTTTCAAGGATGTTTTCCTCAAATTGCAATAGTGAACTAATAAAAGATGATCTCAAAGAAGGAAAGGTGAGCCCAGCCCGGCACCGGGGCACTGAGCATGCCTCTCACATCTCAGGGCTTTTCTTCTTTTTTTATGCTGGTTTTATTTGGATTTTTCTTTCTTTTCTCCTCAAAAGTCAGCTGTCTGTGCACCGTGCTGCCTTCCACCTGCATGAACCCAGCTCTTCTTACTGCTGCCCCACCTTCCTATCTCCTGGAGCTAGAGAGCGGTTGAGACATGGTATTCATGTGCATGAATTCATATACATGCTGTACCCAGAGAGATTCTCTAGTAATCCTAAATGTGCTTTGATCAGAAAAGTAATAACTTGCTGGCGTGAACTACTTTACAAATTTTGCTTTTGTAGAGAGAAGCTCCTTGGCTTGAGCTTTTCCTTCGTAACAGAAACAAGTTATATCTGACAAGCTAATTTTGCTGCTTTTGCTCGCAAAGCGGTAATTTACTCTTCAAGCGGCGGCATCACAACTTGTCACCCCCGCAGCACCGTTTATTCGGCAGCGCAGTCAGCTGGAAGGGTAATGTGGGGTGCAGGCCATGGGGTTACTATCTGCTATGCACCATCTGGCATGACTTTCCCCTTCTTGGTGTATTTTAGGACATATGAAGTAGCAGGGAAATGTTTTTCTTCATGTGAGGAAATTCAAGTGGCCACAGCACCAAATTTGTCCCAGTGTAGCAGCTACAGCTCCCAGTGAATCCAGTGGAAAATGGTTGCAGCCCAGCAAATTCCACTTTGGCCCATGCAAGCTGTGGAGCTGTAAAACACTCAGATGTTTCTCTGCACCAAGCTCCCATAAAGGCTTCCTGCAGCCTTGACTCCTCGCCAGCCCAGCCTCCAGGACCGCCCCAGCCCAGCCAGGACTTTACAAAGAAAATCCTGTCCAAACCTCCCCAATTTCTCTGGTTTGTGTTTTGTGCAGCGCTCCGATGTGAAAATATTGATTCTGGACTTTAAAGCAGCTGCTTTGTATATTCAACCATTTCAACGGTACCAAAGTTTGGCCTGAACTGTCCTTGTCTGGTTCCTTTTTTATCTTTCTAATGCAGCCTTAAAAGCTGCACATTAGGAAGGGCCAAATATAACAGTGATGCAGCATAAATCCTATAGCCAGCCAATATTGCCTGTCTGGGCTACACGCAGCCTTTTTTTTCTCCTCTTTCACCCTCCAGATTGTATTTAAAATGGAAAATTTTAGAAGGCCATTTCAGGAGAATTTTAAGCGTTTTTGCAGAAACAGGGAAAGTCAGGCAGAGATGTTTGCTGATTGGAAAAATACAAAATCCCACGGAGTGTTTGCAGTAGGTGTTTCTATGGGCAGTCTGGGAGGTGCTGAGCTCCGCTGAGTGGGAGCTTTGCCCCAGGCCAGGACCCTGCTTCACCCCTCGGTGCAGAGGCGCTGCTGCTACATCTGCAGCCAGCGGTGAGGGCTTTGGTACCCAGGCTTCAAACACACGGGGCCCAACTCCTGTTAGTGTGAACTAGCACCCGATGAGCATCATCCCTTCTCTAGCAAGGCAGAACTCCTCCCGTGGCAGGGGGCTGCAGCTCCAGCTCCAGCTAGTGCTTTGTTTTCTTCCAGGATCATTGCAAAGGACACATCCTGCTCTCTGTTATCTCGCTGACGAGGACTCGATGCTGCCCAGCACTGTCAGCGGGTGGTTTTCAGTCTGTCCTGAGGTCTCAGAGGATGGAGTGTTAGAGCCCAGCCGGGAGGTTGGGGAACTGCATCTCTGCTTTGCATCTCTGACAACAACCTGTAGCTGCTTTAATTGTACTGTCTGCCTCCCTCCTTCCCCACCTTGCAATCAGCAAATGAAGGCGGGTGAAAAGCATAATCAGCTGCGTGGAGCTTTATAGTTTTCCGCTCTGCCTTTCGGGCTGGCTGCAGCTCGGCAGCCACACACAGGGAGAAGAGAGCCTGCTCCTCCTCCCTCCCCGCCTCAGTCTTTCACAGGCTCTGATCCAGCCAAGGCACAGCTTCACTCCCAATTCCCGACAGGACTGAGGTATTTTTAATATTCTCATTATATCTGCTCATAACTGGAAGAAATGAGACTCAAAGCACGCTGGTCACAGATGGACCTGCCCATGAATTTCTGTGCCTTGGTTTCTTCAGCAATTTCTGCAAGAGCAAACTTTTCCATGGGGCTGAAGCTGAAATGGGTTGTTACCAGGAGCTGAAAGCACATCCCTCGCTGTTTGCTAGTCCCCAGTCAAAACTCTTTTTTTGTCTGGTTAACATTGGCTCAGCTCGTGCCTGTGCCTGCTCCAGCTGTGAGTTGGGTGAGATGGGTGTTTGGAGGTGGTTTGGCCCCATCCTCTGCACCCCACGCTCCCTGGCCCAGCACTGCCTCCTGCCAAGCAGCCCCAAGAAGGAGTCTGGTGATGAACTGTTTTGGCAAAGCTGCAAGTGATCTCACCTGCAGCTCCAAAGCCCTGCAGCAAAGAGATCTGTGCACCAAAACCCACTGAGCCCTCGCTCGGTGGCGTCCCAGTGAGGAGCCAAGCTAAGCCAAGCTAAAGATTTAACCCTTGGATGAGGAAACATCAAAGATACATTTGCTTTGACTTGGAAGTGGTTTGGCGTCTCTGAATCAAAACCTTTCCAGAACTTGGTCCCACTTGAAACTGGGCACATTATGTAAATTTTCGTAACAACTGGGCACCCGTGCTGAACCATGGGCATCTCCCACTGCTGCTCTGTACTGGTAAAGGAGACACGCTGAATGAGGGCAGATGAGGAGACAGTGTGCATTTTCCCTTCCAGCTCCCAGCGTGCCATATCAGCACAAGCCAGCCCGTAATTTTGCAGCCAGCCATGAGGACAAGGCATCTGCAGCACCTGCCACGGGGTCTGGCTGGGGTTGGAACATGCCCAGGACTGTCCGGGAGGCACAGGAAGGCAGCCTGACCTGACCTGCCCTGCCAGCTCTGTGCCTGCTTGATGCTAGAGGAAAAAAGTATTTTCCCTTGCCACCTACAGCCTGCTCTTATCTCTGCATGCCAGCATCCTGTCCCCTTACTTGGTCCAAGGTTTTTTTAAAAGGCTGAAAGGCAGAGCAGGAGGATACCTGCTCGGGTGGGGGATTTCCTCCTGGGCACTGGCTCGGTGATGCTGTGGGTTGAGTTCCTGAGTGTGGCTATTTTGGACACAAAGCAGACAGAGTGAGCGGTAAAGGGATGGTTCCTCTTGGTGACACGGCCACGTATGCCTGGCCCCAGCAAGGAGCACTGGGGATGTCTGCTGCCATCGGTGGGGTTCTGTAGGACGTCAGGACCATGGAGGTATCGAAGGTGGATCATAGGCCTCCCACTGAGCCCAGTGGCAGCTTTGTGGAGAAGCTGGTGGAGTTTGTAAGGCTGCACCACAGCTCCGCATTTGGGGGAAGAGGGAGGGAAAAAGATCCAGCTTTCTGTTCCCAGCTTCTTTGGCTCTGTCATAGAGCTGGAACACACTGAAAAGAAAGTGTAGGGGAGAGGGAAGGAAAATCTGCTATAAATGAGACACATCCTGCGGCCTCCGAAGCTGGGAGCTGTTATCTCGATCTTGTGGGAATCTGCTGCTGCATCAGGACCAGGTCTGATGCACAAGGGGCAGCTTTGCAAAAGTGTCCTCAGGAGCTTAACAGGACAACTACACTTTCTCCAGCTCATTTTAACAGGCAAGGAGCTGATAGGAACCTGCTAGTCCAGCTCTTCACAAGCAACAGGATGGTGAGCTGTGGGCAGCCTGGTGTGGCTGCGATTCAGGGCAGGTATCACACTCTGTTCAGCTCATACAGGGGCGGGGGGTAGATCTGAACTTCAGATAACCTGGTAAGACTAAAGCAAGATCAGCTGAGAAAACTAGCCTAGCTTTCGACTGCTGCCAGTCCCAGCAAAAGCTGGAGATGGAGCAGTCCCAGCCCAGACAAAACAGCTCGCTGGGCTTTGTTGGCAGCTTTTGTCTGCCCGCGGGTGGTTTTCCGCAAGGCTGGTTCCCCTGCTCCCTGTGAAGCCGTGCAGAACTTCCATATCACCGCAGAACATGAGGGGTGAGCTGAGAACCAGAGCTCACAGGTCACTTGAACTCGACTTAAAGCAAAGGTGAGGGTTGTTCCTGTCCCCACACAGGATTTACCCTTCTGGGGGCTACATGAATATCCTGAAGTGATGGAGCAGGGAAAAAAATTTCAAACTGAAGAACTTCTGGAGAAATCCCAAGGGCTCCAGGCTACTTGCTCAGGACAAAGGAGCAGGAGTATTTGAAGACATTTGTGCCCTGAGTTAGTGCTCTCGACGGGTGACTTCCTTTCGACATTTGGTGAAAGAAAGTCTGAAGCTTGTTTAGGCCAGTCTATCCCAGCAGTTTATTTTTATCTGAGGTGGCTTGTGACAGCACAATGGTGTTGCAACGCTCCAGTTCTTGTTTGTGGTTCCCCTGTACTTTGATACTGGAACAAGTGAAGGCTCCTGACAGGGGCTCATTGTGCTAGAAAATGCAGCGATGTTGCAAGAGACGGCTGTCTCCCAAGGAGGCAGCATCTAAAAGACCTGAAAAAACAGAAAGGAGTTGGCCTTGTGTGCAGCCTGCTGCAAAGCGCTGCTGCCGTGGATCTGGGTCCTCATTCCAGCCCCATAGACCCACTGTGGCATGAGCCATCTACTACCACCCCACGGGCCCCAGCACCACCGTGTGCTGCCCATGGGTCCCCTTTGAGGGGATGGTGTGAGAGGCTCCTGCCACTGCGTACACCTCCTTCCAGCTCTTCTTCCAGCCTTGGTGTTTCTTGCAACCACTAAGGGCTTGCACAACTGCTTAGCTTTCCCTTCCATCCTCAACGTGAGCATGAACCACGCCTCTGAAGTAGGTTTTCTAACTCCAGCAGTGTCATTGCAACTGCTTGAAGTGACAGTAAGGGGAGCCAACACAGGGCTAGGGAGGAGACAAAGGTGAGTTCTGAAGGCTGAAAGGAAATCTAAACCTGCAACTCAATGCCATAGCTAAACCTGTCTGCAAAATGCAGACTTCACAGTCCGGCTTCTTGCCTGGTGTGAGAGCTGAAACGTTAAAGGAATAAGGATGGGGCCTCCCTGGTTACTTTCCCTTCACTTGCACATGCTTTATGCCTGTGTGAGTCCATTAACTTCTGCCCAGGGTAATACAGAGCAGAATGAGCTACCTGAGCTGCCTCATTTTGGGCAACACAACCTGAGATTATAGCTGTGCTTGCTTGCTCCGCCGAGCTGTAAATCCCTACGTGTTGGTTCCCTGACTCCTCTTCAAGTTTTATGGGATACTGACAGCTTTCTGCTTGTTTTATGATTTCATAGCAGTTGCTCGACACATCAATACAATAATTAATTAATCTTGGCTACGGGGTAGGCAGCGGCTCAGGCAGCCCAAGAGCAAACAAGGTCAGGATTTCAGCAACAGCCCATTTAGTTCTCTCTTGCTGGGGCTCGAGAGGAGCAGCCTCATCTCTGTTTTTTATTTGGACGGCTGCTCTCTTGCCCTGCTTGCAAGTTCTGTCCTGTTGGCGAGGCCGATGTAAAGCCAAACCCAGAAGACGACAGCAGGTGACACTTCTCCATACAGGGAGCGAGGATTAGGGCAGGGGCAGCACTTGGCTCATAAACGTACAGTCACCACAGAACAATTGTTGACTTAAAACCCCTTTACTGGTGACCCAACTTTCATCTGATGATGTTAAAAGGTCAGAAGGAAAATTAGAGCTTTTTTGCCTTAATCCCTTTGAGTGCTAAATTCATGGAAAGCAATTGAACCATCAATTTAGACTGAGGCGATAGCCTCAGATGATGGAGAAACTCTGATCCTCAAAGGATGCCTGAGTGAAACACGGCTTTTCAGAATGAGATTGGAGTTGCCCTTGGCCTCCTGTTACAAAGATCCTCCCTGCTGGCTTGGTAGGTGAATAATCCAAGACTACCACGCTTACTGCCATGCTCAGCTCTGCAGCATGCCCTGAGATCACAGTGAAAAACTCTGAGTGATAACAATAATACAGGGGAAAGGAAAGATCTGTGTCAGGCTGGCTCCAAATGAATCTGTTTCCCAAACAGATCATAGCAAACAGCGTTTATCGAGTTGATGCTGCTCTTTACAGTCTCTGGTAGGGCTGAAATAGCCTCTTTCTTTTTCTCTTTCTCCTCCCTGTCGACCCTTTTTCCAAACTTTCTCTGGAGCTTCAGGGTGCAGAGTGAGGATGCCCTGAGAGACAGGAGGGATGCTCTCCCTCCTGCCAGCAAGCACCAAGCTTGGCAAGAGAGCAGATGCAAAGGCCATCCCAGAAGGCGGCTCAGGGTGGTGTGGCGCCCTTCTTCCCTAACCCCCATCCCAGACCCTGCTCCAGCTGAATGCCCTCTGCTCAAGCAGGCAGTAATCCAGCAGGCTGCGAGATGGTAGATAGGATCTTGTACAGTTTAGCTGGTTTTTAGCCAGCTTGTTTCCTTGGTGCCTCTGTTGATAGAAGGGCTTTTACTGCACATACAAGCCTTAGCAGAGACAAAACTCATGTCTCCTCTTTTAATAGGAGAACTGACAGATGTGACACTGTCAGCAAAATGTATTTTCCATGTAGGGCTGTGGGTAGGAAAAGAGCCCCTCCCTGCAGCTCTGCTTAGCAAGCAAGGAGAAGTCCTGGGGACATGCCCCCCACAGGAGGGGGGAGCAGGAGCAAACAGCCTGCACGGGGGCTGGATGTTGAGGGAGATGCCTGGCTGTACCCCTAAAACCAGAGCACCCCTAAGGGCTAAGCTGATGACACGTATGTTACTGGAGAGGTGCCTGTGCTGTGGGCCCACTGGCAGGGCCAGCTCTGACCACCCAGCTGGATCAGAAGACACTGGGATGGAGAGGTGGCTTCTCTTCCAAAGCCTCGCTCAGGACTGGAGAGGAGGCCACGCAAAGAGAAGCCCATCCTGGTCTTTCACCCCAAGGGGTGATGGATAGTGCTGTGTGGATTTCTGTGGCGCAGCCCCTAGAAACTGATAGTTTTTCTGTTATTCCCACATAAGGTTGCCCTTTGAAATCTAGGGCACAGCCGTTATGTGTCCTAGTGAAGGAGGAAAACCCTCTTATTAACAGCAGCAATGGGTTAAATTCTTGCACAGCAGTTCCAGCTCTATCCTGAGCCCCTTGGTTTCAATTTTCCTTTTTTTTTTTTTTTTTGAGTTTTAAATTTTCCTACAAAATTTCTTGTCCTGAGAATAGTTCTGAGAAACCTGTTTTCCATGACTTATTCCTTCAGAAATGTTATTACTGGCCTGGGATAATTCTTGTACAATAAGATTAATTTTCTCCTGCTGTAAAATTCAGCCACTACAGATTTTTTCATATCAAACCCCAAACAAGTAATAACAAGTAATTTCCTGAGAACTTACACAGCCTGGCATTGGTAGTCTTTCATGGGAAAATGCTTCATCTCAGAGTGTGCGTCTGTTTTCCAGGGCACTAATGGTAAATGGGGTGAAAGGAAAACCACTCCGGCTAATTACACTTATCAGCCTGCTTCCAGCCATTCTTTGGAGTGGTAGGTAAACATGCAAAACACTGCACTGCTCTGTAGTTTTATGCTGCTTTGAAGCATGGGTTCCAAAGAAATACTAGCTCGCATCACTTCAGCATTTCCATAACCCACTAGTGCCCGTGTCTTTGGGCAGCAGCCACCATTTTTCTTTCCAGAAAGAAGTCGAAAATGGATGACCTACTTGGAATACCATGTCCTTAACCAAGAGGAGAGATGGGCAAAGGAGGAAGCTGTCAAAGTCTCACTGAGCAAGTCCCACCTTGCTCCTTCTCATGTGCTGTGGGATATTCCCACCATGCAGCCCCTCGTGCTCCAGGCTGGCATCTTCAAAGCACGAACAGGTCCTCAGTTTGCAGAAGGGGAAATAAGGTCCTTGAAGTTTTTTGGAGATCACTTTTCAGAGGTGCTTCAGTTGGAGCATGCTCCCTGCTTCAGCCAAGCCTTTCTTCTGGCTGCAGCAGATAATCCTGTATAAATCTCCGGAGCAGTGTGGCAACGAGAGGTGCTGGGTGTTGACGCTTGGGAGCCTCTGCCATCAGCAGATGCAGGTGTTGGCGAGTGCAGGCGGGCTTCTAAAAATATCCTGCGTGCTTTATTCTTGTTTCAAAGGCCATTAAGCATTTCTATGAGAGTCTGTTTCATCTCCAGCATGGAGAACTGCCTAATACTCCCACGCGTTCTTTACAATCCCCTGATTCTCAAGTTCTTCCCAAGGGGAATATCTGGGCTGCAAATCTGTGCAACTAAACCTTTAGCGCTGTGCAACGAACCTGCATTTCTTCTCATTTCAGCTGCCCTTACAACATCATAGTTCTTCTGAGTGCAGGCTGTGGATTCACTTCCCATATCTGTAAAGAGCACAATCAAATCCAATTACTCTTCACAAGAGCGTAATCCACGCATGCGGCTTTTTAATGCAGAATATTTAGGTCTGCTTCATAAATAGCAATGAAGTGTCGCGAGGAAGTATCGGCTCACCCCTAGGCACCTTACCAAAGCCCAACTTACAACCGTGCACAGGCAGGAGAGACCAAGGGCCAGCCTTAAAAGTAAAAAAGCATGTTGCTTTTCTCTTCCTCTGGGTCTGCCGGTGCGTTTCCAGCGTGTGGGCTCTGTCATTCCCAGCAGCCGGGCTGTTTTAGTCATCCGAATGTGTTTGCTTAAGCACCAACATTAGTGTCAAGAGCACTTAATGCAAAGGAAACTTCCCAGGAGTGCGCCAGGTCGCTGCCAGAGCAATCAGTCTTGCGCTGGGTGCCTGTACACTGACCAGCGTTTACTACTGCCGGCCGGGTAACGAATTACCCACAAGAGCCGAGTCTTGTGGTCTGCTTCCCACCAGGCCGTCTATGAAAAGCTGCTGTGCCCCATATCAGGTGCCTGTAGGTCCTTCTGTGCTCACATCAGCCTCTGATGACAACGATTCTGAGCCGAGGATGGAAATACTTATTCTGGGCTGATGCAGCTATCTCATTTCGAGCTGATGATTCAAACCAGTATCACTGAAGGGTGATAGGGTGAACTCCCCACCCTGGACTCTGTTCATGAGAAATCATGTTTCCCATCAGGCTCATTAGGGCTGGGTAATTGTGGCAGAGGTTCCGCCACTGGGAGCCCCTGGCAGGTCCCTCTCCCAGCCCCTGGCGAATGCTCTGCCCGGCTGCCTCAGGGGCTGGACAGTGTTTCTCTGGTGCTCCCAGCTCTTTCTCAGTGCAAGCAGCTTGGTTTGGAAGCACAGCTTTAAACCAGGCTCACCTGAGCCTGGCTGTGGGTTTTGGGGTGGAGGATTTAGCCAAGAGCCTTCCCGTGTGACCCCATCTTTTAGTACGCCACTGCAAGGCTCTGTCTTTGGGCTTTCCTTAGGCAAATGCTCACTCGCTGCTTTAAGAAGCCCTTTGTGCTTCATGATTTGTTTGCTGCTTTGATTATTATTTTTATTTCAAGTTTCTGTGTCTTTGATGTAAAGGAAACAGTTATGAGGAATTTGGGCTGAGCTGTGGCGGTGAAGAAGTAATTGGAGATTACATTTAAATCTAGTGCTGGAATTTTGAAGGCAACTCTTGGAGTCATCTTTGTTTTTGCAATCTCTTCTTCCTCCTTTGTAGCAGAAAAGGAGCTTTCTGGGGATTCCTGGCCATCACGTCTTGCCAGAGAAGGGTGAATCTCCTCTGTGTCCAGCCGGTAGCTATCAGGAGGTGCTGCTTCATTGGCATTCACGTTCTGGAGATCAGCTTTGCCTCTGAAGGTGCCTCCAGCACCTGCACCCATCCTACCACGCATGCTCCCTTCCCCAGGGGCAAATACTCATTAGCTGTAAAAAGAAAAACACAGTAATAATATTAATATTAAAAAAAAATACCATTGCTGAGCTCAAGCGTTTTTTTTCTATGGGTTCCAGTGCCAAACCCTTACACCTGGAAAATATCCGGTGCTAATTCATCTTCAGAGATGCCAGAGTCGTCCTAATAGCAGCTGAATCAAAAATGCGCTCCCCTGCCCCTGTGTTGTACCTGTACGCGGTACTTATGGGCACTTCAGCCCTGGCAGTGACTGGCTGCGACTCACAGGGCACAGGGGATATGGAGGGTGGAGGATGCTGTGCCTGCGCAGGAGCTTTCCGGAGGGAGCGGGGAAGCAGTGAGGCTGGTTTGCTCTTCCCACATGCCAATTTACTGTAACGCAAGGCAAGTCACCTCATACGCTATCATCAAAGTGGTGGTGTTTATTCCAGGGGATTTTTGGGGTGGATTTGCCTAAGGCTGATGCCTGAGCTGGAGAAGCCATTAATTAGAGCAAACAATATTGACTTTCAGCCTCTTTTAAGAAACTGAGGATTATTTTAAAGAGACAGATCCTTCAAAGGGCCTCGTGTCAACCTTCTCGCCATGCCAGGAGGGTCCGAGCCAGCCCGGCTCATGCCATCCCGGGCTGCACCTCCTGCTCTAGTGAGATATTAACATCCCTGCTACAAATCCGTAGTTTCAGCACTGAGGGAACTGACTTTCATTCCACGTGTGTCTAACTGAGAAAGAGGGAGATCACCACGAACAATTACTCTCAATGTGAATATTGAAAATACTATTTAAATGCCAAATCCTAGAATTCTTCATCCCGTGGAGAAGGGATGGGCGCTCCCGCTCCCCCAGACGGTTGCCTGGGTAGAAGCCAGCGGTTGTACGCTGCCAGGGAGCACAATTAGGAGTATTTGGGTGCAGAGGATTTCTGCAGCGGCTGTTGCTCCATCACCACGTGCTTCGGCAGCTGAAACGCGGAGCTCCTCAAAGGGTACGCCATCAGATTCCTGGCGTGGTGCAATTCCCCAGACCCTTGGCATTTTGCAGCCCCTAGAAAAGGCTTCTTGCTCAGGGCTTTGTTAGTGTTTGAAGTTTTAAAAACACTAAGCAGACACTACTCTCCTAATCCTGCCAGACTTGCAATGAAGCAGATATGTAATCCTTCACGGGTATTAAATATAACAGAAATGAAGTGTATTTAAGAATTACGCTGTCAAATGCCTGCCGAAGCAGAGGAAAATATTCTTAATTTAAACTTCTTCAGAAATCTATTTCCAGTTGTTATTGCATGTGAAAGCCTCCCCTGCATGCGTGGGAGTAAAGATGTGAAAAATCAGCAACAGGCAGTCCCACATCGCTCTTTTCTGGTCACTTGTGGGAGAAACCTTTCCCTATAATATGTGACCATATTCACATGTGTGCACATACTTTTTATGTGTTACAGCAGACGCAGATGTATATTCAGGGGCACCCCTGTGCATAAGGAAGAGCCCCAAGCTGCAAGATACATATTCACGGCAGTGGAAGGATTTGGGGGGAGTGGGAGGGAGGAGTGCTGGGGGCGAGGAGAGGCAGGCGGTGGGAGCCCTGCTACAGGCAGGATCAGTCAGCTCTGGGAGCCATCCCTGCGGAGGTGTGAGCAACAGTCGGCGGGGGGGGAGTTGAATAAGGAATGAGGAGGGGAGCAGCAAAGAAAAGTCCCCGAACCTCTGGTTTTGGATCTCCTTCTAAATCAGAAACCGTAGCTTGGATTTGCTTGGGGTTTGGCCCAAACATGGGGGCAAGCAGCTGAGCGTCCCAGCAGAAAAGCAGGTTTCTCAGCTGAGTTAACTACCTAATTTAACAATAACTTTAGCAAGTGATTAAAAACTTTAACTCAGTCTCCGGTATTGCCATGAAATGGATGGAAGTTCCTTTTTCAGCTCTCGTGGCCGGAAGCCTTGATGCAGACCGGGGAGTGAGGTGGCGCTGCTGCTGTTGTGGCAGCTGAGGCACAGCTCAGGACGGAGGAGGGCTCCTGCAAAAAAAGGCTTTTGTGAGACTCGAGGTAAAAAAACAAGGAAAACCCCAGCTCCACTGGCTGCGAGCTGCACGGCAGGATGTGGCAGGCACAGCACAGAACGGTTGTTTCAGATGCTGATCAAGTTTTCTCTGAGCAGCAATTCCCGTCCTCCGTGGCACAGGGCACTGGGAGTTGAGAGTGCAGAAGTGCTTCAGAGGTGAGACCTGCTGAAATCCAGCTCGTCTAGAGCCTGTCTCTTCCTATCAGGACATGGCACCAGCAAATGCTATCTGACATAGGTGCCCCCTCTCACCTTCACTCACCACCTCCAGAGCCTGCCTGGTAGCCAAGCAAACACATGAGTTTGCTGTGGTTTACATGAAAACTTTTTCCATCTGACAGAACAAACCCTGTGGTATCACCCAAACCCATCGAGCAGCCAGCACAGGAACTGCCTGAGACCACACGCTAATTAAGTTTCCGCCAGCAATATGATAAAGTGCTGACTTGGGATGAGGAAACCTGGAGAAAGGTGACAGGGTTTTCCATGCCACCACCCTCCCCTTTCCTCTCCTAATACCAGCTATTGGTGGGTGCCTTCCCAGAAGGGCCCCTTCGCACTGAGGAAGTGCTGCAAGATGCTCCTTCGCTATCAAGCCCCCATGGGCTCTGGACGGAATCACGGAATCGTTTGCGTTGGAAAAGACCTTTAAGCTCATCGAGTTCAACCGTTAACCCAGCACTGCCAGGTCACCACTAAACCATGTCGTGCTGCAAAGGGGACTGTTGGCAGCACGGGTCTGACCTGTTTGGGGTCAGAGGCAGCTCAGCTGAGTTTGCTTAGTGGAGCAGCCTGGCGTCTTCATCTCAGCTAGGTTCATTCGCATCTGACCTGTACCTGGCCAGAACGGGCATCTTCAGGCTGCTCTTCTCCCTCCTGGCTCCAGCCTGCCAGGTCTCAGCAGGCTGAGCCTGTTCAAACACGAACATGCTCTGCATGGAGAGCTAGGGCGAGAACTGGAGTTTGCAGATGCATCCCCTTAAAAACCCAGTGAAGTGGGTAGGAAACCTTCCCACCCTGGGCTGAAGTGGTGGGGGGGAAGGTCCAGCACTTAAATGAGTTTTGTTTTGATCCTGATTAGAAGAGGACAGGAGGAGCCTGAGCCAACACAGCCCTTGTTGCTCTTAACCTCAGATGACCCCATGTAAAGTCCTGAGTGACAAAGCCCTGCGGCTGCAGGCACCAGCAGCTGCTGGCAGCATTCCTCTGTACTCACCTACATAAAACTCCTCTGGAAAGAGTCTGGGGTCCCAGTTGGGAGCTTTCACTCCCGAGGATGGAGCAGTGGATGTATAACAAGTCTTTTGCTATAGTGAGGCTTTATGGGGAAAAATTTTTGCAGGATTTACAGGTCCCTCATCATCTTTCAGGCACATGCTGGAAAACCATCACCTAGATAATGATGCTGGGTCCTTTTTAAAGCAACACAGGTATTGTATTCCCACATCAAATGCACACCCCTTGGAAAGCACTTAGTCTGTGCAGTTTGACATTAGCTAAAACCTGTGAGATCAATGTCTTTTGGATGAAGAATCTGAACTGAATTCCACTGCGGAATAAGGAGAGTGAAGCCCCCTAAACTTGATTTTTAACAGAGTTAGAAATGTGTTATAAAAGACACATATTTCTGTGGCTGAGTCGCCCCTTGCAAACAGAATGTCACATTTATGTTTGCCTAGAAACACCTTCTCCTGGAGCAGCCAGCCTTGACCCTTTCAGGCAGCATGGAAAGAGCTATATAATATGATTCCAGTGGCTTGTCATAGTGTCTGACCAGCTGCCAGAAGCCACTTAGCAGCTGCCTTCCTCTTGAGGCAAGGACACAAACAGGAGTTTGTATTAAGTCCTCAATTTCCTCTTAAAAGGTAAAAATTGACTTTTTAACGAATTAGAGAGGTTGGCTGCTCATGGACTGTTCTGTGATGGATGCTGTGTACCTGCTGACTGATGAAGGCGGTAAATCTGCTCCTGATGGAGCGATGCTGATTTACATGGCTTGAGGACTGGGACTGTCAGATTTATGTTAGACAGCATGACTTCAGCTCCCCGTTATGTCCCGGGCAGTGAGAGAGAGGAAGAATTCACTTGAGCAAAGGAGGCTGCTCGCTCCATGTCTGTGGCAGCACAATATTGGCCTCTTAATTTCCTACTGATTAAACTGTAGAATAACAAAATCTGCTTTGCCTGGAGCGATTTGGCTTCTGCTCAAAAGCTTTCTCATCAAAATGAAATATCATTTGCTGTGAAACCATTAGCAGAAGGATAAATGTAGTTATAAAAGCAGCCATTAGTAAAGCCCAAGTAGGGAGCAGCGAAATGCTGTAATTTAGGGGGGAAATCTCCACCAGAGCCCTGGAAGGCAAAACGTCTTATAAAGCCCAGGTTGCGGCAAGATTGTCTACTTAGGGGTTTATTCAGCTGTCCATCCTGCAGCGTTTTCTTCGTTGACATCTCTTGGCCTGTTTAAAGGATGGTTGGCATGGGGCTGCAGGACCCTTGAGTTTGACATCGGTGTCCCCAAGTACAGAGGTGCAGTTGGTGGCATCTTGTTGGGAAGCACAAGGCAAGAAATGGTGGTGGAGACTCTTGAACAGGCACATACTGTCATCAGCAGGGCTTCAGGCTGAAAAACTAAGTGCTGGTGGAAGAAGCAACGTCTATAATCCCATTTAATGCCGAGTAAATAGTAGGTTGTTTTAGTCCTGGGAAGTAGCCACAAGAGGGAGATGTGATTGGATGTACCAAATATATGTCTTTAATAGTCAGGAATATCGAGGCATTGAATATTAATTCAGAGATCATTAGAAGCCTGGGAAAAAATTACACCACAGGAGCCCGCAGTTTTGGGGTGACCGAGTACCTGAGCTGAATTTAGGAGGTACTTTTACAACAGCAAAATTATTCATTATTATTTTTTTCTCTAAAATCTCCTTAGTCCTAGTGAAAAATTGTCTCCTCTTAAAGAGTGCCTGAATTAATAATTTGGAATGAAAACGAGGAAAATGTCAACGTCTCCAAAACCCTAGTAAAACAAGGACTCCAATTTTCATTTCAAGTTGATTTAAAATACATTTTTGATCAGTGAACCAAAAAATCCCTCATTCAGACAGCACAGCCGTAATTATCTCACCCTTAAGGGCAGACTGACCGGGTGATGTTGAAGCATTTTGGTGTGTTAGGAGATGACTTGAATCTGCTTCCCGCAGCCTGTGCTTTAGGTTTCAGAAAAATGTTTTCTAAAAGCCATCAGTCCGTCGCCCTTCCCCTGTCTGAGGAACATTTCTACTAAAAATAAACCTCCTTATTTCTTCTCTCCCTCTTTTTTCCCTGTCCTCTACAAATCCAGGCTGTCATATCGAGAGCTCTGTGGGGCTGAAGATTTAGGAAGAATAGCCAGCGCTGTGGATGTTCCCTTTAAAATCATCTCTATATGCTTTAAATCATCTGACTCTGGACTGTCATTGTAACAATAGGGGGAAAAAAAACCAAACCAGCATTTTCTTCTCCTCTTAGTGCTGCTTCTGTTACGTAACTGCTAACACAGTGTCTGCCTCCTCCAGCCTGTTGGTCCTTGGGGCTTTTAGACCTATTTACACACAAACAGACTAACATCCATCTGAAAGTCATCTCGGGCACAGAGAAGTGATCCTTTTGCCTCCCTAAAATAACAATCCTTTTCTGCAGGGCACTGAATAACTGCTTGGCAAAGCGAGCGCCAGGTTGGTGCTTAGGTTAATCTGCTTAGATCGACTAACACAGTTGTGCAAGAGTAGAAAATACCCAGTCAAGTAAATTACATCATCCAGGGAAAAGCTATTCTAAAGAAAGCACACTTTATAAGCTCAAGCAAAATCCTGCTCAGTTAAACATTTACAAATATTTACAAGCTAGAGCAGAAGCTTATTTCTTTCTCTGTGGAAAAAAAAACAAAACCAAATCAAAACCAAAACAGGACCTTTGAAGTTTTGGCTAAAAGAAAAGCTTTGGACTAAATTAATCACTGGCCAAGATCCAGATTGAATTAAACACCCTTTATAACTTTTCTCATGCTAGTAGTCCAAGTAGGTAAAGTCCCCAGTCCAGAAGAAAGGAGGTCGAGGCGTTGCATAGCATTATGTATAAGAAAAGGCAAGTCCCTGGCTAAAATTTGGGCTGTCTTTGAAGTGTTGCATTGCTTCTACTGTCAGACTATCTTTGTAACAACTTTCATCACTCGATGCCTCGTTAAAATCTTTTGTTCTCTCTGCAGTCTTAGATATGAAAGGAAAAAAATTCAGCTTTGAGAGGATGAGGAAGGTTAGAGAGCATAACCATGTCTGGATTGAAATGCTTAGCCCTTCATTTTTATTGTCCCATGTAGAAATATTCTTAGTGGAAGATCTGTTGTGGCAGTGAGACCTGAAAATGGCTCGTGATGCAGCCCTTGGCTGCAAGCAGCTCTCAGGTTCAATTTTCTAGGTTGGTTCCCTGAAAGCATTTGAAAGAGGAACTGATCAGGTTCTAGCCAAATGAAAGATGGGATCAAAACAAAAGGGTTTGTCTTGTGATGGGGCCTGGGCTGTGACTGTCATCCTGGTTGCAGGACAGAGGTGAGCTCTCAGTCACAGCATCCCACTCAGGCGTGCCTTGGGAATGGCAATGCAGCAGGCAACCACCACGAGGACCTCAAAAGGAGGAACAACTGCCACCATGAATGTGTGGAAGGGTAGCAGAGAGGGCTGGAGACAGATCTTGGGGTCTCTGTAACATTCCCCAGGCCAGAGCCCATTCCAGCCCCCTTACAGCCCTTGCTGGCAACCCCCAGTGTAATAAGGCAGCGTGCTGGCACAACATGGGGGTTCTGCAAGAAGAGCTAAACACAGCACAGAGACAGGTCCACGGGAGTCAAGCTCTGTGCAGATCCTGAACCTAGCCTCAGCAGCCGCATCGTGACTCTGTTTTGGTTTTGTTTTTGCAGGAGCTTTGCTTTGGCTTTGCAGGGTTTTCCGGAAAGTCCTCGTCTAGCAAAACTCCTTACCACGGTTTGAACCTTAGATTATGGTTTGGGACCAAACATGCAAGTCTGTCACATGGGGAGTTCCTGCAGAATGGAATGAAATTATACAATGTAGTTGGACTAAGACCATTTTTAAACTTTTTGGCTTTTTTTTTTTTAGCACTGGTTGAACTTCATCTTGGTAGAAAATTACATTTGGGTTCAAACTATTCTTTCTTTGTCTTCTTCCTCCCAAGTTCATCCGATTAAGCCCTCTTGAGTTTTAAGAACAACGAGATGCTCCGTTTCTATTAATTTTATCTTGGGATAACTGTTGCTTGCTACCTTTCCCTCCCATCCCTTTTCATCCTCTTTTTCCTAGGGCCTTGATTCACTTTGGTTTAAACTCACATGAAGTAAAAACAGCCACATTAGTAACAAAAAAAGGATAAAATCTCTGCAAGTGTAATTGAGCCTTTTAGGATTTTATCTGCCTGATCGTGCTGGCAGAAGGACTATTAAGTTAATGTGAATTTTAAAACTAGGTACCGTATATTATATATTGGCTTCTACAGTATGTGCATGTGATCGCTGGGAGCTGGATGGATGATTCATCATTACAAGACTTAATATTGCCAAAAAGTTGAACAGGGCAGCATTAATCAGGTTCTTCACACTGATTCCTGCCCTGGCCTGCTTCTCTCCAGCTCTCCTCTATCTCCTCCTTCCCAGTTATTCACCAGTTTGTTCTCCCAAGTACTCTCAGATTTAACTTCATACCAGGCTGCAGATAACCACCTCTATCCAACGTGTAAATACAACCACACACATGTCTTTGCAGGCTGATGGTCATAATATCATGAACATATCATTATGTGTCATACAGAGTCCTTCTGGTCGTAACAATGAGGAAAGTCCTTAATAAGCATTGTTATTGTCTCTGGCATAAATGTTCCTATTTAACTGTATATACACCATATATTTAAAATTCTCGGTCTATTTTTTCTATGCTACAAATGAACTGATAAACGATTGCAGCCTGTTGGATTATAATATGAATTGACATTAGAAAAAAAAAAGTTCCAGCTCCATCTGTTTGGGTTACATAACTCGTGATCTCAAGCAATCTCAGACACAGGATTTTCTGCATAAATAGTACAATTTCCAGTAAGAAGATTAAGGCTTCTTTGCTGGGAAAGGAAGAAATGACCAGAAAAGCTGTCATTTCAATGAACACAAATAAATCATGTTCCAAAATATACAAGAAGACAAATTTATGTCATTGAGTCCCTCTGCCCCAGATGCTCCCTCCCCACCTGCCACAGAGAGTATTTTGCCACAGGATGCTGTTCATCCTTTAAACAGTGATGAAATGCAGTCAGCCCTATTTTCTACCTACAATAACTCTGTTAAAAATCAGTGCTGCTATTAATATTGTACATTTTTACAGTTTTAACTCTAGTGCCTTTTTTTAATATCCGGTGGCTTTCCGTAAGTGCTGGAATTCAGTGAATCCAGGCGTTGGGAAGCATAAAATGTATTTCACGAATATAAACAGAGGCACTCAGAACAGCTACTACATGGCAGCCTGGCAGCAGATTCCACTGTGTGTGATGGAGAGAGAAACTCTCCCCCAGTAGCAGACAGCGGCATGTCCACGCGCTGCGAAAGCACATGAGTTTTGCATTAAAAAAACCACCTCTTTTGTGGTGTGAATAGGGAGAAAACTCTGTGTTTGTCCTATTTCTGCAGACAGACAGGCAAGTATTTCTGCAGACAGACTTCTACCACACGTCACATCCTCCAGAGGCAAAAGATCCCATTAAAAGGCTGCTCGCAGAAAGCATTTATTAAAGCAACCCGCAACACTGGCTTTCCTGACGGCAGCGAGGGCAGTGCTGCTCCAAAACCAGCAGTGCACGGCGAGCGGCTCCACACACCTGCCCCAATGCAATTTCTCTTTTCCAGAGTGGAAAAGCAAGCACAGCCCACCCAGGAAAGCCCCAGCTCACGCTCGGGCTCTGCGCAGGATGGCTGGTCACTTTTCCAGCGCTGCCCAGACCTCTGCCAGGCTGCAGGCTTTCAGCTAGCTCTCTCCAGCCCTGCCTCTGTTTCTACCCCCCATTTATTTTTTTATTGCTTGCTGCAGCCTTCATGTGTACCCAGTTTCTCATCTTTTACGTGTAATGTAACGTAGATTGAGCCATAGCTCCTCTGCAGATCCCTCCTTCCTCTCCCTGGTGTCTTCTCCTTGGAAAGCCGAACGAGGCTGGTAGGCAGTTAACAGGAAATGATGTGCTGGTAGCTCCCATTTTATTGCTTGTGCCTTACCATCCCTCTGCTGAAACCACGTCTGAGTCATGTGTTTACCACCCCTGTGCTAACTGGCCACCTCCATCCTTTTACCCATCCCCTGTGTGGTTTAGGAGCTCAGGGACCTCCAAGGACATCTCAGGAGGATGCCCCAGAAAAGCCTCCTTCTTCTCAGGCTCGCCTCTTTGCTTTTCCACCAAAATGGTTTGTAAACAAGAGAGGAGGCCCTTACCCTGCCCTCAGTCGAGTCTCCAGGACTTTAAAATAACTCTTTATCTCCTTGTTTCACCATAGGGGAAATGAACTTGGCCATGCTGATATGCAGAAGAAATGGAGCAGCAAAGGGGGAATGGCTTGCTTGGAAGCTCGTGCACTCAGCAGCACTGGTGAACTGAGTCTAACTCAGCGTGCCTTGGAGGAATGTCCTCTTTCGTACCTGAGGAACTGCTGCTTACAACCTGCCACAGCAAAACATCACCAAGGTGACCTGGTAGAGCAGAGATTATTTGTGTACGCGAGGGATTAGAGTCAGCACCTCGCTGCCCATCCTTCCCTCTTCCAGGCACATTCCCTCAACTGGGCAGTAACAGACCCCCCTGTTCTGTGGGGGTTATCACGCCTGGCACCACAGACGATGGTTTCCCATCAAACCCCCTTTGCCTCAGCTTCACAAACTCCCCACTCCACGCTGCTGCATACCCAGCGAGGTAAGTGGAGTACAGGTTTTCAGGGCCGGTTTCTATATTGCTGGAGACAAGCTGCGTATTGAAGGGGAAAGCCCTGGGTTTCCCTGCCCCATCAGGGGCAGCACATCGAGGGTCTGCAGGGAGAGCTAACCGAGGTGTTGCAAGGTACCATTGCATGTATGATGGCTACAAATGCTTCCCATCATCTGAAAGAAGAAAAGACAACTTCTGGCCTGGACAAGCAGAGCGGGAAGCGGTTGGTGGGGCAGATGCTGCCTGGGAGCAGGGAAGAGGGACAGTGACCTGAATCTGGCCACATTTAACACTGCCTGCCCTGCCAAGGCTGCAGTCACTTCGTAAAGGTCAAAACTGTGTTATAACGGGATGTAAACTCTGACGTCATTTCAGAGTGACTGATCGATATTCCTGGCATGGGAAGGCAGCCAACGATGAGGCAGAGTCCCACTGTCACGGCCAGGCTTGGCAGCACTGCGTGGCTTGCGAGCGAGTTTGTAATACGGAGTTGCTAATGTGTGCTTTAATTGCTATTTAGCAATGAGGCATTTGGGAGGAGCTGCCGAGGCAGGAGAGATTAGAGAGGGCCAACATATGAAGAGATACTAATCAATGAGATGATGAACTTTCTCTGGTCAGATGTCTTAGGTAATTCCAGGAAATTGTATTTTCCTCATACCCCTCCTCTGAGCCTGCAAGAGCTTGGCCTGATTTCACTGACACCGAGCTCTTCAAAGCTGGCCACGGCCAATCTCGGGAAGCAAACTTGTGTCTGACACAGGCCATAACCCTGTGACGAGCAGCGTGTGACCTACCTCTGCTTAGCAGCACTGTTTAGCTGAGCGTGCACAGGTACCAATTAAGCACTTGCACCAAGGTACACAGTTTTATAACTTATTTTAAAAACTAAACTGGTTGTCTCAGACATCATAGACAGAACTTTATTGCTCTTTCCACGGGTTGGAAATTTCTTTACCATCGTATGCAGCAGAGGCTGCAGGACGCTCACACAAGCTACAGAAACTCTGAGGTCATGCAGAAACTTCAAATTAATAAGGGCTCTTGGACATAAGATAACTGTGTTTTGCAAAATAAACATTGCTCCTGGGTAGTTTTCAGCTTGGTTAAGTAATTTCAGCCCGTTTTTTAAAGACGAGTTTGCTTTGCAGAGAAAAATTTTTGAAATTGTGTGATGAAAGCTACTTGTCTTTTCTTGGTGGGGTAAAAACACGTGAGGGACTTTTTGTCTGTAAAAAATCCCTGCTGGGAAGATTAGTGGTTACCGCACAGATCTGTGAATTTGGAAACTTGGGATGTATCCCTGAGAAGCTGACTGGCTGCCTACGTGACCCTGAAGAAGTCAATGGACTGGCAATGAGCTGACCTTTGGGTTGAGCCAAGCCTGCGTGTCTGTGTTTTGAGGGAGAACGCGGGGTCTTCTGTTGGGTTTTATTCTTGTGGCTACTGTTCTATGGTTCCGTGTTTCCAATTTTCCACTGAGAAGCCATGCAGTCGGAGCAGGCGGACTGCCTCTGCCTTTCCGGCAGCCTGATGCGCGGGGAGCACCTCGCACAGGCTCTCCTCTGTCCCCTCCTCTGCATGTACCTGTGGGGAAGCAAGAACACACCAAGATGCAACATAAGAGGCATTGCTCAGTCAGTGATGCTGCTCTGGAGGAGCTTGGGATGTCACTGAGGTGTTTCTTTCCCCCTGACTCTACCACTTTTAGGCCTTTTTCTGTCTGAGCCTTAGGGATGCTTGGCGGGTGGGTGAGGAGGGTGCGGTGCTCCAGACGTGTCGGACTGTGAGCTCCTGCCTAATAAATGAGTTACAGTGATACATACACCTCTAACAGCTACTGAGACTCTTTGGCCTGTGAATGCCTGGCCCAGTTCACCTTGCTGAGGTCTCCTATGGATCTTGGTGCCTAAGGGGTTGAATTTCGTTTATTTGTTTTCAAGCTTAAATCAATGCAAAAGTGTTCCTGCTACACCAGAATAGATTCTTCCTTCTCCATAAACCTTTCTCTACTCTGCCAATTAGATTTCTTTTGCTGCTGCTTTGGGAGTAGACAGTTTCATGTTCAGCTGCGAGTCCTATCAATAATCCAAGAGCTGCTGTACTCAGGCCTACGCTTGCTTTTACCTGGGGGAGATTGCGGCCAGCACTGTCTTCTTTCAGTTTTGCGTAACAGTTCTAGTAATATAAATGAGTAGCACAGATGCTATTGCTATAGTCCTCTTGCATTAGTGTTTTTTAATAAAGGAAGCAGCCATGAAATAGTGATGAAATTTAACTGGCTTCTGACTTTGCTGTCCAGTTTTTTGGTGAGGCATTTTGTTCATGATGAACTGAGGGCTTCTCTACTGTCTAAAAAGGAAAATTACATCCATGAACTAATTTTTTTTCTCCTTCCAAGACAACAAGAAAAAGAAAACTTGATTAGCTTGTGTGTGTCTCTCTGTGTTGGGTGCATGAATACCAACATGTACTAAAGGCTTGCACTGAGGAAAGTTGGCAGCATAAACAAATTTTCATTTGCTTCTGAAAATGGTGAGGTCTGTGGTCATTCTTATCTGGATCCAGCTCCTATGAGATCTTGGTTTCCCACGTTCATGAGTTGCCTCTTATTGATAAGCAGTTTCATTACTTAACATGTGATCTCAGATAGCAAAGAGAGGTTTGATGCACCAACTTTATCATTATGGTTCTGAATTTTGCTTACTCAGTTCCTTGGTGAACTCCTTCCATCCTATGTTGACATCTTTTGACATACGAACCCAGGGTTTTCCTGCTCTCTGAAATTCTGTGCTTATTAGCTCCTACCACAACCTGCCAGGATTGTCGAATTCTTCATTAATACAGGAATACCCCAGCCCATCCTTTGCCTAAACTGTTTTGCTTTTTTTTATTATTTTCCTGCCTGTTAAAGTGGCCTGATAACCCAGCACTGGTGGCCTTTGTTTCACCACCCTGAACTTCACTCTTCCTGCACTCCACAGTGTCTCCAGCTATCATCCTTGGGAATGAAGAGTCTGAACTGTGAAACAACTGGAAAGTGATCAAAGGGGACATCAGTCTCTGTTACTGCTGGTTGAGGTGGGTAGCACTAAGGAGGAGACACCAGGCAGAGGGCTCAGATGCTGCTTTGTGGTTAAATACCCTGGAGCTGTTCAGTTGCTGCCTTTCCTCAGCTCTTACTTAGCCTTTGTCTTCTGTGTTTGGAGTTGTTGCAGTTCTGCTGGAAAGTACCTATTATCCTATTCGTAAGTGGAGAACTCAGTCTCCTTCCAAAGGACCAGATTCACAAACTATTTATGTATCTAAGTCCAAATGATTTTTATCTCAGTTGCCTAAATATCTTTGTGTATCTGGACCTAAGTGTTTTGTCTGTGGTCATGCAGGAAGTCTATGGTAAGCAGAAGTGAAAACACAACCCAAGCTACAGCTGTAACTACTTGTGCCATTCTTCCCTTCACTGGGGGCAGGAGAAGTTCTCAATTTGCTGTGTTTTGCAGTATTTTGCTTCTGCATTTTGATAATATGCTTTAAAATAAAAACTCGTATAACTGCTGCAAATGATGCCTATTGATTTGTCTCTCATAAACTGGAGAGCTCATTCCATGGCACTGCCGTGGCTGAAAGCCAATGCTGCAATTGATCATTTAATTAACTGGAAGAAAATTAAAGGAACTGTAATCTGTGTCTCAGCTCTGTTGTTATCAAGCTGGCAAAGTGCTTATTTCTGCCTAGAGCAACGATTAGTTCCTTGACCCTGCAATTTAGAAACACTGGTTTAGGCATCCCCCTCACCTACCCACCTGGCTTTCTGCAAGGCAGGAAGCAAGATGACCTGATCCTTCCTTCATCTGCTGGCGGGTCCCAGGCTCTGGGGTACCTGACGCTTCTCACAGCTGGCTGGCTCAGCTAAACTCCCACCTTCTGACCACGTCTGTGAAGGCTGTGGTTCTAGCTTGACAGATGGAAAAACTGAGTCTGGAAGAGAAACGGATCTACTGTGGAAGTCATTTTTCAGAGGCTGAAATGAGAACAGGAGAGCTCTTGAGTTTACTTGAGTACCAACATTTCCTTAAAGGGATTGTGATATTGATTTTCATTTTGCTATTTCAAATAAGTGAGAGAGAACAGCGTGTTTGAGAGGGAAATTATGGTGAAAATATTTTCACATATTTCCATATTAAAACATGGTGATCTCTTAAAGCTTTAAATTAAACAAGCAACTTGAGTGGTCTGTGAACAGAGAGGAAAAAAAGATATAAGCAGCCATTGGTTTAACGATTGTGTTGCCATATCAAGAGAAGAAAGACAGCTGCTTCCAACGTGTCTTTGCATGCCTAAGTAATATATTAATTACCTCATTCGCCATAAATGCCTACAGTCCTCCAAAAGGCATGTTAAAACAGACATAGTCATTAAAGCTTGCGCTGCATTTTCTAATGTGTTGCGGGAAAACAAACAAACAAACAAATAAAACCCCAAGCCCTTTGTGTTTTAGCCAGATCCAAGTTGGGAAAATGTTAAGTAGAAACACTTAAGAAACTGTATCACTGGAACGAAAGTGTGTTTTAATGTCAAAACAGGAAAAAAACCCACAGAATTTGAAACAATTCTCAACTTAGGTAAAATAGTTCGGTCTCCTTTACATTTTAATTACAAGTAAAGCCCATTTATTTTTCATCTTTCAATTTATTTTGGACTCTTTCTTGTTCCACGTGAGAAAATTGCGGTCCAGGCTGGAAAATAACAAAGGGCTTGGAAGGAGGGACGAAAAGGATCAGAAAAAGGAAAAAGAAACCTCTTTCAGAACACTCCCGCAGATCATAACTAGCTGTAGGAGTCAGAAATCTGCATGAAATGGAAACCGCATCTGCTTCTGAGAAGCGCTTTTTCCCTCCGCTCTAGGTTACAAGTTATGCAAAGACTGTCGCGCAGTTCGCGCTGCATCTGCTGACTGCTCGTCTGGTTTCCCTTGTGCGTCCTCAAAGCATTTCACTCATGTTTATAGTACCTTCAAAAGGGAAGCTGAGCAAAGAAGAAAGTAAAACTAGCCTGGTAGGTATGAGGTGTTATGGGCTGATTGGCATATTGGGAGTGTCTTGCTGGCTCCAGAGATGCAGGTTAAGAACTCTTTGTTGGTCACAAGCAAACCCAGCCGGTGGCATGCTTGCCGGTGTGACGACAGACCGTGCTGCACTGGTGACCATGGCCTCATGAGAAAGTTGTGCTCAGAGTGAGCAGAGGCAAGAGGGAGGAAAAGGAAGCGTTTCTGTTTCCATCTTACAGAGTAAGACTGAAGTCCAGGCAAACAGCACTTGCTAAGTCCAAGAGTACTCAGAAGGACCGAGACGAGGAGCACCAAACCCGCAGATTAGGCAT
>NW_010391383.1:0-4327 GCF_000710305.1 Buceros rhinoceros silvestris | reverse complement strand
GGCGCCAAAGCCTCTCTTTTGCCTGGTTGGAGAGAAGTATTAACCCAGCTCTCTCATGTCCCCAAGTGTCTCTCTGTAAACAGCAGTTAAGAGGCTAAAGTGAAAGAGCTCCCAGAGGAGAGAAGAAACGAAGTTTTGTCCAGGCGGGTGCCAAACCCTCATCTGAGCTGGGCAGGACAGAGGCTGAAAAAGCATCTCTGACTTCTAAGAGAACACTTTAAAGTCCAGACTTTGGCTACTCGTTCAAGTCCCATCGCTGTGCCTGGCTGCAGGGCAGAGTTACCAGCTGAAGATCCTGAGCACAGAGAAATACCTTGAAGGCCAAAGACTGGATGTGGCTTTGGCAAGGCCATGGGTCCAAGCAGCGCTCCTTTTTTCAGTGATTCCCTCGCGGTTGCTGCCTCCTCAGCTGGTTTCTGAGGATCATGCTCAAGTCCCCAGATTTCCTGGTGTGCTGCATGAGGAGCTGGACTCCACTCCCAGCACGCAGGGAACTCCTCTTCTCGGCTCTGTGGCAAAGAATTGCAGCACTGAAATCCGAAAGCCTTTCTCTAAGTGATTTGTGTAATGTCCCACAGGAAGCCTGGAACCAAACCTTGGCTCCCTGAATCTCGTTCAGGGCTTTGACCACAAACCCGTCTCTTCTGTAAGGATAATTTTAAAATTCCATCCTGCTTTTTGTCCACATCAGGAAACCACTGTACAATTGGCACTATCTGCTCAGGAGTGGCCTGGGGTTGGCAGGATGCGGCCAACTGGTGAAACAGTACAGCGTAGCCTGCTGAGCGCCTGCTTGCCTTATGCTTTCATCTGGTAAATTCCTCTCATGGGTAGAGAATCCTTCCCCCAAATCTAATTACACTGAACTGGACATAGTGCTTTTATTATACTGCAGAATTTGCTACCCACATTGGTCTAGGTTTCTGCGCAGAAATCGGTCAAGAGAGTATTTCCACATGCCTAAATGTGCACTGAGTCAAGCAGCCTTTAAGAGACGGTCAGAGTTTAAAAAATGTGGATTATGCAAACGTAAAAATGTAAAATTAAGAAGATCCTGGCACAAGAAGGAGAGGAGAAGCGCTAAGGTTAGAAAAGACCAGAAGAAAGAACATCTGACAAAGAGAAATTGTGCCTCCCATCACGTACTCTGTTTCAGACATTCCATATTTGAGAAACAGCAGCGTTAGGCTTCCATTACCAATGTTTTGGTTTGAATTTGATTCAAATTTCAGCTTGCCTTTCTATTGTGAAATGAGTTGGCTACCAGAGATCTCAGGTTCTTGCGTTGTTCAGCGCAGTAAGTAGTAGTAACAAGCATTAGATCGTTGGCAGCCTGTGCTGCAGAGCCACAGGTCTGCACAGCGTTAGAGACCTTGAGCATTTCTCTTTCAAGCAAACGCTCTCACCAGGGTGCTGTGGGGAAGGCAGGTTTTGCAGTCAAATATCGACAGAGTAGTATGTACCCTTCGTTGCAGCACCGTGCTTAGCCAGTGCTGTGGGTGGGTGGTTACAGTCGCATCCCGTGTGATGTGAGCTGCCAGCTCAAGGGAGGTAAACAGAGGGAGCCTTTACTTCTCTTTAACACTCTCCACCTGGTAAGTCCGTGCTCAGAAATGGTAAGAGTTCTTGGGAGGGAAGGGACCTGGGAGAATTACGCCCCTGTTCTTCTTCCCACTGACGTCAGCAGAAGTTTTGCCAGTCGTTGTGGATGGGGATGCGTTTGGGTTCCGAGAGCCACTGCACACAGAGCCCATCACGGTGAGATCCAGCCCATCAGCAGACAGATCTGAAGCCACAGGAGGAGCATATCTCACATCTCCTCATTGATTTGTTCTGCTGCTGAATCCCTGCCACTGTCCCTCCCCAAGCCGTCTGCTGACTTATCAGCTTGTGCATTTGCCCTAATTAGTCATAAGCAAACACGATTTTATTCAGGAAGTTCTCTTAACCTAAGCTGGAGCGTGAACTTAGCACAGCGCTAAAGGTTAAGAAAAGTGACTAAGGCATTATACACAGTAATAAGTTTCTGTTATCAGCCACTGGCAAAGCGGGAAAGAAAATGTTTAGGCAGAATTTTAGTGGAGTGACGCAAAAGTTTAATAAGGAGGAGGATGTGTGGGGGAGAGCGTTTGCCTAACACCTCCCTAGAGCTGCTACGGTATGAAATGCTTAATTGCAGAACAAGTTTCCACTAACATCCTCCTGAGACACAGCTGGGTTTTGAAGCAGTATTCTTTATTATGAGCTTGGAGCATGTTTGGCATGAAAGAAATGTGTCTAGTAAGGAGACCACAACGCTTACTCACAGCTCCTCAGCCAGTTCATGCTGGGAAGTCTGACATTTTGAACAACCAACTTGAGCAGTGTTAGCAATCTGTAGACTGAGATGCTTCTGCAGAGTCTCTTGCTCAGGGATCACTAACACATCTCGAGCCTTTGTGCCTGAACGAATTAAAATGACCAGAACATTGTGTGAGAACACTCAACGAGGAGCCCTCTTGATGTCCTGCACAGTATGTGAGTTTGGACAATGGTATGGAGTGGATCCTAAGACATCCATGCTTACGGGCGCCAGTATTGTCGTTCAAACGAGTGATAGCTGTGGGACTGGAAACAGTTTGGTGGGTAGGACAAGCCAGCTTCTGTAGCGCTACAGCTAGGCAGTCCCGGTCTGGACTGCATCGGTGCTACTTGGTCTTTGGAGGGAGTGTGAGCTCTGAGATTGCAGTCATAGCATCATCTGGTTGGAAGAGACCTTTAAGTTCATCAAGTCCAACCATTCAGCCCACACTGCCAGGGTCCCTAAACCAGTGAAAGTGCAGAAGAGGCTTTCTGAGCATGGGGCTCACCAGGAACCACTTCATCTTCACAACTCTGAGTTGCACCGACCTCCTCTAAGACACGGGAAGTACCTCTGGTAGCATCACTTCACCACCAAAACTCCCCCGACGCATTCCCCATGGCACATGTTCTGGTGGGGAAGGTGGCACCGAGCTGGGTTAGTCATTTCTGCACCTGCCAGATCCACCAGTTCACCACGGAAATTCCTTAGGGGCTGTTACAGTGACCCTGTGACTGTACTAAAACAGTGCATGGTTGCTGCACACGAGTGAATCTCTTCCTATGTTTAAACTACCATCCATATCTCATTTTGAAAGATGAAGTTGTCCACGATCTCTTGTACAGGACTTCTGGCTTCTTGGTACTTACACAAAAGCCCTGAGTTTGAGCCTTGCTTTGATTATTTCTCTTCTCAAGGCTCCAGTGAGGACAGAATAACAGAAATATCAATAGTCCACAGCCACACTGCCGTGGGCTATTGTGTTGTCGCATCTCATAAGCTCAGTAGAGCTGGGCTGTGTCAGGGTTTGGATGTGAAACTTTAAAGGAATAAAAGGAGGCTATAGCACCTGTGCCTCTTGTGTATTATCTCACTGCTGTGGGCAGAAGCAATTAATTTCATACAGAAACTCCTCGTGATTTCTATTAAATGTCACGGTCACTGCATTTTCTTCAAAAGAAAGAAAGAAAAAAAAAAGAAAGAAACCCAACACAAACTACTCACAATTGTATGCAAAAATTACTGCTCGTTACCTGGCAGTTCGGAACCCACCGCACAAGTGTGAGGAAGGTGCAGTACTGAAACGGCATCACTTTGCCCTGCAGGTGTTTCGTACCACATCACATGAGCACACAGCAGCACAAGGATGTTACTTATGCCTGTCAAAGCTGCTTTTCTTAAAGGTATCATTACCCCTGAGCTGCAGACCGAGTAGTCTTGTAAGGTTCAGTTCCACATGATCGCTTAAAGTCATTGCTGGAGGAAGCCTACAAGATGTAATAGAACTGAGCTCTGTGGAGTCCCTCCACCTGGAACTGTACCTTTTCCGCTCCCCCCACAGCACTCGGACATATATGATTAAGGGTACATAGCTAAGGCACTGTGGAGCCTTTAATTTTAAATGTGTGGGCTCTGGCCCCAGTTTTCCTCTCTCTGTGCCCCCACAGCTGTGGCCTGGCTCTTGGTCTGAGAGGCCAGTCGTGAATATCAGTGTGGCCGTGTCAATGCCAGGCCTCCTGGTAAGGGCTGGCGCGGGCCCTGTCCCCTTTACAGCCTCCGAGGGTCAGCCTAGGTTGCAGGACACCTCATAGCCCTTATCATAGAATCACAGAATCACAGAATGTTTGGCTTGGAAGAGACTTTTCAAGCTCATCCAGTCCAACCCCCTGCAGGGAGCAGGGACATCTGCACCCAGAGCAGGGGGCTCAGAGCCGCAAGGTCCGACCTGACCTGGAATCGTTCCAGGGTTGGGGCTTCTCTCGGGGC
>NW_010391382.1:48672-53688 GCF_000710305.1 Buceros rhinoceros silvestris | reverse complement strand
CAATGGAAACTGGGGAAAGGTAGCAAGCTCCATGCCGTAGAAAATAACCACTAACTTTCCCTAACATTTAGCACAAGCTTTGTTAAAAGATCCAGCAGTTACCATTCTGGTTCCCTGTGGATGTACACGGCTATTAGGTACTGGACACTGCAATTGCTTTTTTCCTTAAAACACTATGAATGTTTCTCCAGATTAAACCACTGAGGCTACCTTAAATTAGCAGTGTTGTTTCTCACACACTGTTTGAATTTCTCTACCCTACTATAAAGGAAGATCACACTTTGGATGGGGAAGACACACAAAAAGATTGAAGTTTCTCATCCAAAGCACAGGGCAACAACGTTCTTCCCCCCCCCCAACAGCACATGAAGGAAAATCCTCCATCTTTTATCCTTTGAAACTTACATTTCTTACTGTTTGAAAAGTTCACGCTAGATTTTATTTTGGAATTAAACAAAATCCATCTCAACATGGCATTTGCTTAAAGACCACTATACACATCTAGTATTATGATGTCACTGAAGTGACTGTTTATTCTGCATTTAGTATCCAGGCCAATATGGTTTATATTGAATTAAGCTGGATGATAGATCTCAGATGACCTGTTGATTGGGTGAACGGAGTTTCAAATGAGCCGGACTTGGTCAAGAATTTTCACCACACATGGCAATTAAATTGAAATGAACATGTTTTTGAAAAAGTCAAAATTTTTGCTATATATATAGTTTCCAAAACTAAAGTTTTGAAACTTGCTTTGAAGTTTGTTGAAATTTAAAGTAGAATGAGAATTAAAATGAAACTCCCTGCAGAAAATAAAATTATTTGGGTTTGGCCACACAAAATGCTTAACAAAACAATCTTTTGGATCAAATGAATGGGTTGGTTTTTTTACTTCACCACTAGTTTTGGTGGACCAAAACATTTTAATGCAGAAGCCAATAGTTGTGTAGAAAACTAAACCAAAATCCTAGTACATATGGCATTCTTCTCTTACCAGGATCAATTCTCTGCTAGCATGCAGAGAATGAGTCTTTGGAAAACAACACAGGAAACACCTTCAAAAATTAATCTTTCTAACATTAAGGTAATGAAGAAAACGTGCCAGTGCCTTCAAGCCTTGTCAAATGCCATGAAAATGAACCAGTACAGTTACAGGTGATCTTTATCCACCTACATATAAACAGTTCTAGTAAAGGGGGCACTTGTCATTTGATTCAAGCCTGGAAATGCTTCTCAAACACAAACACACAGACCTAAGTCTCAAACACTGGGCCAGAATCTTAAAGGAGCAAATCTAACTAGCAGAGATATGAAACACCATTACTTAGCCATTCAAGCTGTATTGAGTCCGTGTGCATAAGGTATGGAAAAATTAAGTCACTTGTAACAGATACTGCTCACTTATAATAGGAGAGCATTTGACTGGAAAGCATTTGGTGAAATTACAGGAAAAAAGGGTTTACAACACAAACAAACATAGAAGTTGTTTTCTTTGGGGCATATAATCTTTATTTAAATTGTTACATAGCTTTATAGAATAAGATTTCCGAGTAGCATTTTTTCCTCTTTCCTCCTATGTCTGTTCCATGCTTTGATGTTCATACTTAAGTTCCCACATTCTTCATGGGATGAAGAACTATTTATGTCCAAAATTATACTCTGAAAGGCACCTCAATTGACATGACAGCTTTATATTTATTTGTAGGATATCACTTGCACAAAGTGAAGTGAGAATGGGGAGTATACAGTGAACACAAGTCATCAAGAATAATAATTATAAAAGAGGAAAGAGTCTGGTATATGAAAGTTAATTCATTATCCATAGTATATTTATAAACAACCGATTTCCTCTCACATTTTCCAGCTCTGTAAAATAAGACCTGTGTATCTTCCCAGAGTCTGTTTGCAAGCCATACAATTCCAAGTAGCCATGCTTAAAGGCATTTTACAAACTATTTTATAACGTGGCATAATAATTTCCCTGTGGGGATGGTCACTGGACACACAAATTGTTCCTTTGCCAGGACAATACTTCCAGTCCTTGATAATGATGGTTTTGACTAGTTTCCAGGAAAAGCTGCCACTTGGTTACATCCATGTTCAGTTCCTTTGCCAGGGATCTTCTACCCAAGCCACACAGTTCACAGATGAAACCTCAAGAGTTCTGCACAAAAGCTCAAGAGACACCCTCTCTCCTGCAGTCAATGTTACCCCATGCATACATACACCTACATGGTTCCAAAACTTGGTTTACCAACCAGCCCTACCCATGGGAAAGTAACTTTACCCCTTTTTGCAGCTAAGGGGTCCATTTGCCTGGAGTCTCTCCTCTTTCTGGGAGCTGCCCATAAATTCCACGATGATGAGGCCCGATGGAAGTGAAGAGCTTTGCACCAGCAACATCAATGGTCAAGCTCAGAAGCAGTGACTTTTGGCAGCAGCAGCAGGGAGCTCTTTTTCCACAGAGGCATTGTCTGTCTCAGTATCTCAAAGGTTCCATTTCAGCAGATCTGAAACCTTTATGTCAAGTTTTTCTCCTTATTCTTGTTTCTTAGTGGTTTTGGAAGAAGGAAATGGGAAAAGAGCAAGCCTAGAAGAACAACTTACACCAGAGTATCACTTCTCTTGCTGCACCACACCACCAGTGTTATCATGGCACATGTCAACATGACTGGGATCAAGATCAGAGTTATGAGAATTTCATCTGGTGGATCTTCCCAGTGAACCTTTTCTGAAGTACAGTTTGAAAAGAATTGTTTATGAATTCCAGTGATAAAGCCCTCTGCGAGGGGGTTTGGCCAAAAGCAACTCGCATTGTTGGCTTCACGTTCTGTGCACTGGGTAAAGTTGTCATAATACCTAGGAAAACAAGAAAATAAAGAGAAGTTTAAATAGAATGCACATGCATATTACACTTAGAGAAAGCTACACAGGCTGCCATATAAAATCTGTAAGAGTGGATCTATCATGTAGAAACTCTACTGAAGGACTTCAACAGAAGTTGTAGGTAGCAAATACTACACAGTGAGCCAGGAGAACTGACTCGCATGTACTCATACGACTGAGAGAATTTACGTGAAATCCTGAGATCCTGATGGACAGTGGTCACAACCCCGTGTTTTGGGTGCTGTTACTGCAGCCAGGATGTCCTAATGCCACTTAAGTAGAATTAGAACGCCCTCGCTAGAGACACCTACAGTATCTTTAAAAAACATACACAAAAATGTGCCAAAAGCAGGACATTTTGAGCAAAATATGGACAGTTCATGCCTCATCTGTCATTGGACATGATGTTATGGCAAAAATAATTATGTGATGTTGGGACAGAGCCACAACATCCATTACTGTGTTACAATTTCAGTTCTACTGTAACCTCATGTAGTAAGAAGGTAATGGAAAAATAACACTCAGAAAGTTAGCTTTTGATGACTCTTATCTTTTTCCCAACTCCAGCAAATGCCCAGCACGAAAAAAGCAGGGGGGAAATCAATTCTAATTACACATGTTCAGAATGCTCATGAAAAATTGGGAACTCCTTGTAATGTGTAACAATTTATTTCAACACAGCATGTGTTGAAATTTACCTGTCCAGGAATAACTTGTATTTATGAGAATTGGCTACCCCTCAGTGGAGAAAAAAAAAAAAAGGAGGAAACAATAAGCCTAAATGAGTAATTGTATGGGTTTTGTGGTGTTATCATAAGCCAAAGAAATTCAGGAAGCAAATGGAATATGGGGGAGGAGACTGGAAATTAAGATGACGAAGAGTGTCATTATGTGAATAGGGCAAGAAATAAGGAAGCTGAATTATTGTCAGTTGTATTTTTAAATATTTCTTTCAGTCCTGCATGACTCAATAAACTCACTTCAAAGGAAAATTAAAATTAGAAAGAAGCCACATGACACCCTAAGCGATAGCATCCTGCACTCTTCTCTGCAGGCCCTACCCTCCCTTTTCAGTACATATAAATATGGTAACTCCTGATGAATAACTAGTTCTGACGTTAAGTACCTCAGAGAGCTAATGCTGACTCAATCCTTTGCTGCGAAGTCGTGGAGGAGAGACATTTGGTGTTTGGGTCAAGACTGAAGCCCACTGTCTGTTGCCTGTCAGGAGAAATGTCTGCCTGCCCTTGCCTCAAGGTTGAGAATACAGGCTGCAGAGCACCTTGTTCTCAGGGAGTTCACTAAAGAAGCCTCACAGAATGGTCCCTCTGCAACCTTCTCACAGTTCTCATTCTCAGGGAGTTTGAGCTGATGCTGCTTTATTAATGAGCAAATACACTGGCCAATCTGACGAGTCCACAACCAGATGCTCTGCCACGTAGATGTATATACACTCAACGTATGTATATTTTAAGCAAAACAACTAGAAAGGAAGCTTTTGTGACAACATCAGCAGCCACAGGGAAACAACAGGAAATAAAGCTAAAAATAAAATAATTAGCTGTTCGTTATTTTTATAGTGTCATTCTTCCATGCGACCTGGTAGCATCCACTCTTTATGCCCTTGGACTAAATTAGAAGCTGAAGTTGTCTGGCTGAATATGGAAGAGACGGTCCCAGGGGACCTGAAGAATAATACATCTAAAGGCATGCCCACAAGGTTCGACAGACAATGGAGGGACGGCAGAGCTGGGATCCTGTTGCCCAGACAGGTCAGTGCTCTGTCTAGCACAGACACTAGTCAGGGCTCCGGAGCACGTCAGGGTCTGCTCCGGCCATGGTCTGGTGAGCAAGCTTGTCCCATCTATGGCTGCTTCAGCTCCCCACTGCTGCTGCTGCTTCAGTTTGCCCATCTGTTCACGCAGAGTAACAAAAACAACCATAAATCCTAGTGAGCTGATCAGACTTTATATAAAGTACCCTAAACTGATACAAATTATATTAATGATATAAAACCTTTCTTTTTTTCTTTTTTTTCTCTGTGTAAAAAATAAAGTTCACTGTTCTTCCAAGAATTCCATAGAATTTTTTCATAAATGTTAGATGGTGTAAATAAAAACATTTCCTGCT
>NW_010391382.1:13382-48594 GCF_000710305.1 Buceros rhinoceros silvestris | reverse complement strand
CTGATTTTGTATTTCAAGTACAACATAGCTAGAAAAAATCTGGTTAAATGTTGTCAAAAGGCCAGATAAAAATAATTAGGGAGTTATATATTATTTGAAAGACTGAATCCCTAAAAGCCAAACTAGAATAAAAATTTTTTGTTAATAGTTTGAATTCCTTACAATTTTCCCTTAATACCCTCTCTTGAAACAAAAAAAAAACCACCAAACAACCTACTTGCACTACAACTGGTTTTGCACATAATTGTGAGAATGTAGTAGATAAGAAAATATCTCAACTACTTGAGAATTACATGTCTGCCAGTAAAGCTCAATTCACTTAAATATTTATGTAATTTAGAGTTTATACACAGCAACAGAAAGAACACATGAAAAAAAAAAATCCTCTGCATGGTACTGTGTTACAGCTGCCAGAAGGGAGTAAAGGAATCCTCATTACTACAGCATGGGTGTTCTGTAGTTGATCAATTGGTTCGCATATTGTTGGGCTTATTTAAGAAAGAGGTAGGGGTTAATAGGTATTTAATTTCAATTCAGCTCTCTTATGCTCAATTCTCTTACACCTTATGTAATTCTCTATTCAAACAGTAAAGGCTAGAGTAGAAACCCTTTTCATTCTGTAAAATAAAATTACTATCACAAAGATAGCCTGGTCTCTGACTGGAAGTACTTCGATATAAACGCACAAAAATTACACCCTGTGAAAGGAAAGAACAAGAAATGACATTTTCTACCATTTCCCAGGACAAGTAATTGGAGAGCAGTATAGCAGCACAAGCTCCTTCAGCTCTCAGATTATAAGGAGGTGTGGGAAGGGTATAATTCTCTGTGCTCAGTCACATTTTCTTCTTTTTCAGGCTGGCTACAAGGACCCTAGTTCTTCAGAAAGGCATATTCACTGGGAGCCAGGTCACAAGCTTTGTAATTAGTGGGCTGAAAAATTAATCCATCTGTGAGATTCAACTCAGTTCGGTAGGCTAGTACCGAAGGAAAATAAACAAACAAATAAAACCCTAAGTATAGTGTGAGCACCAAAATTCACATAAAGATACGCTTTCCCCTGTTATGTTCAGGAGAATCATTTCAAGTTTTACTGAGGAACCAACAACTTCGTCATACTGTGTATTATTGAAAACATTCACTTTCAAAGAATATGAAAAATACTTAATTCTTCTGTGGAGCAATTTCAACATATTTGTCATGACAGACAATTTTCAGTATTCTAGAACAATACATCATTTTTAGAGCACAAACACCTTCTCCTGTACACTATGTTTACATTAAAAGAGACAACAATTGCGTGATTAGTTTTTGTTAAAACTGTAGAAATTTTTATTTTGAGAGTTATTTTACCTGTGAGAAAATGTATTTATCTATATTTACCTATAACCAAGAACCTGGACAATAGACAGCTGTTACCAGGAAAGCTAGAGCACACATTTGCCTTAAAGCGACAGCGTTTCATGGAGTGCCCTCTAAAACTGTTTAAGCACACAGCTGGATGCATTACATCTCACCCACCTCAGGGTACCCAGTTGCCTACCACTGCGGGCACTGCTCAGTCTAAGTGGGGGCTTGAATCTCATCCATAGTTTCCCATATCCCCAGGGAGGAACGTGGTAAAGTCTTGTTCTTTGTTCCTCCACATCCCTGCACAGAAAAGCTGCGGAGATGATTGATTTACAGAGACAGAAAAAATACAGCTCCTTCCTCCAAATTTTCATGAGACTAAAAAAACAAATAGATTGTTTCATAAAGAGTTTCAACACATGAGCACTTTCCAAAGAAAAACTGTTCTTTCAAACAATTCCCAGAAAGCAGAGTGCCATATATCGTGGTTCTGAAGGCGTTCCCTGGCTGCAGCCAGCAGACCCACCGGCAGTTCCACTAAGAGGATTTTACCACCTCTCAGCACTCATGGGTAGACCACTCCAGAGACACTCTGCACACATGCAGTCAGGGATGTTTTGCCATTGCTGGGTCAGGAATTAAAAAGCAAAACAACCACTGCACTTTCACTATCCTGTTTTATATAAATCAGCTTAATGATTAATGATACAATTATGGAAGTGTACAGCAGAGTATGTACATTAGGAGTTAACTTTTGTTATTCTGATTCCACTAAGTATTCAGAAAATAGAGGGGAAAAGAATGTCTCTAGCATAAACAAGTTTTAATGTAAATCAGGTAACAGGATACTCCAGGAACACTTGCTCATTCTGGTACTCTACAATGCTGGACTGGAATCTAGAGGCACTACTCCAGGACACTATAAGTTATGTGGAGTACTTTCATAAAGATGTTTTAAAAATTTTTTTTTATTTTCCCCCAGATGGCTCAACCAAGAAATTTCTTTAACCATAGTCATATATTAAATTAGACTTCAAAGTGAATGATCATCCTTGTAACCTCCCCACCCAGTCTGGAATGAGAAATGCTGAAATAATAGTAATTAAAAATATCATATGATGAGAAAGGCTGCTCTTACAGCATTTCCAGATGAAGTAGAGGCAGGAAGGACCAAACAACCTCACAAAAAAATCACCTCTTCTTGTGTGATATGCAGCCAGATACTACAGAATTTAAGGGTGTAACACTCCGGATGAACTTCAAATAAGGATCCAGACCTTAAGATGATTATCTCCTGAGGTTTCACCATCATGTTAAAAGGAAAGTTCTAGTTTTATAAGCATCTATGAGCCTACAACTACAGTGGAATACTTCTAGGGGTTTTTAATTAGTCATCTCTCTAAACAGATTTGTGGCTGTATCTCACCATTCCTTTAATCACGTATCTTCTGCCAGGAGGAATATTCTCACATACTTCTACATCCCTAATCAGATCAGATCTGCTGTTGTGCTTCTCCAATACAGAATTCAGCCAGAAGAAAATAAAGCACTACAAAACATAAGGAAAGAAATGAATGGGAGGAAGGCAAAAAAACCCCTGTGGTTTAATGACAACATTATAAAGTATAGTTTATTCTCATGCTACTAAATAATGGGCATTGTGGCAGATTTACTCATTTGGGTTGAAAATAATAAACACATTATTATGTTCTGTGAAAGAATTACAGATCTCCACCCTTGGCTTCACATCAACAGCTGTCTGGAAAATGAAAAATGGTTGAATAAACCTAACTGAAAACCCTGAAATGCACAACTGTTACTCAATGTTGTTAATTTCCTACAGATAGAGCAAGAAAATGTAAATATAAAGAGCAACTGTAAGTGTAAGCAGTAGTTTATATACCTAATATCCATCTCCAATGAGCAACAGAAACTACTACATTAAGCAAATGTAGAACAAGGTGGGAAATGTAGTTTGATATCAGGTACTTTGTTACAAAGATCAAAAATTTATCAGCACTGGAATTTCACTAAGCCACAAGCTTCTACTAGCAAGTGAGCTTTGCCTTCCACCACTCCTGAGCTATACTTTAATGATTACTAGATGTAAACTCAGCCCATTTGGGGGGAACACCGGTTCAGAGGAGAATCACAGAATCATCTGGTTGGAAGTGACCTTTAAGATCAAGTCCAGCCGTTCACCCTGCACTGCCAGGATCCCTAAACCGTGTCCCTCAGCATCACATCTACACATCTTTTAAACACTTCCAGGGATGGGGACTCCACCATTCAGAAGTATTCTCTGAAGTCATCACTATAACGTGTATAGGAGACGGTCCCATAACTCTCCTGAATTGGACAAAAAGAGTAAATGAAGGCAAATCCTCAGCCCACAAAAACTTACGCTAAACTATGTATCTGACTCTTGATATACGCCACACCTCCTAAGTAGTCATCACCATCAGCGCTGTGTGGAAAAAGATGTACTTAATATACTGAAGGGTCTGTACTCAGTCTGTTCTCCAAAGAAATCCTTCTTGAGCTAGCTTTCAGAATAACAATGAAGCTGCTATGTTAATTAACACAAAAACTGGACACTTCGCATTTCTAGCTTAAAACTGTACATTTATCTTGAGAAAAGGGTCAACTTTTCTCAGTGACTCAGTCACTGAGCAGTGACTCACTCCTTTTAAATCATCACTGCTCAGTTTCTAAAGGTGACTGACTTGAGTTACAGCTTTGATGATAGAGCAGCTGACAGAGACCACAGTTACAACCGCAGCTCATTTCTGTGTAAGCTCCCCCAGACATAGCAAAGTTGCTTGTTAATAAGCTCCTTGGTAAACAGATGTTCCCAGGTTTGCAGCAAGAACTCTGCTATCTCAACTTGTAATGAGCTTAACACGTAACAGCGCAAACAGGACTGAGGATTCGGTACTATTTTAGGAAGTCTGATGCTTCCTCTATGCCCTGGTCTGACACCAACAGCTATTGACATTTGATGCAAAACAGAGAGAATGGCAAGGGGGAAAGAAGGGCCATTTGTTACTCACCGAAAGCTGAAAGCAAGCAGAGTAATTTTTAAAACAGACTTTAGTGCTATGAGCTAACAAAGACACCTCCAATTCCCAAACCTTGGTGAGAAAGCTTAACCACAAAATGGTATTTTGAGAGGGAATGAGACTGTCTGTGGAGGATAGAGAGCATTAATTAAAAACGAACCTTTTTACCATGTTGTACCTTTCATTTTAGAAAAGTATGATATCACAGCTAATGAAGATAACAGTAATTCTGATGTATTTTCTCACTTTTCTTCTTTCTTCTGTCCTGCATGGAGGGTTGTTTGGGACATATTTGTTTGTTTAATATTTTGTGCTTAATTGTATTGTATGAGCAGAGCTTAAATGTGTGGTGTGGGTCAGAAGGGACATAAGCATTTATGAGATCCACAGCAATTGTTTAGAAATGGATTTTTAATCATGCTGTACAACTGGAGCACCACAAACGCTATGTTTCCAAACCATCGTGCTGTACAACTGGAGCACCTCAAGAAACTATGGCAGTTTGTCATGCGGATGCTCATGAAGAAGTGTTGCCAACACAACCTACATGTGCTCATCAGGTAGACATCTCTATTCCTTATTTGTCCCTCTGTAAAATGAGGCTAAAGTAGCATTGTCCAACCTCACAAAAACACTGAATAATAAAAGACAATATGATCCCTGATAACAACCTTAATAGGGACCATATGTCATACACAAATAGTTGGCACCCAGTTTAGATGTCCAAAACTTTCCAAGTATATAACAACAATTCCTGTATTATGTGATTGACTGCCTCAAGTTAAAATGCAGCCCACAGCAGCTGGGTCTGTTTCACATTCTCAACGCTGTTTGCTGTGCTGCTCAAGCTGCAGGTAGCAGGTTAAACAAAGCAAACAAGCCTTCCCTTTACAATTTGTGCTATACAAGAGACAGAGAAATTTGGCATATTTTCCGTATCGCTTCACAACATCTGTACTCAAACACTCACGCATGCAGCGGCAGTGAGAGACCAGATACCACTGAAAAATGAATAAACAAATAAAACCAGCATGGTAACTCCATAGTTTTGGTTTCAAAGTCAGAGAGCAGTTACAAAATGCTAGCTAAAATAAAACAAATGATTTCTAAATAAGGGCTGGTAACAAAAAATAAAAGCACACAATACTGCTATTTCAGACACTGACTTTTACACACAAACATTTTAGTGGTTTGGTTTTTTTGCTAATGGATATAGGAAAAAATTATTGCTAATAACACAGATGTGTCATCTAATACCTTTCACTAACTAGTTTGCAAAGGAAGCAAACAACATCACTGTTTTCCAAATAAGGAAACTCAACCACAATATGGAATCACAATTTACCCACAGCAGAGTAGTTCATGGCAGAATAGGAATAGAGCACGGGTCTACTGGGCTCAGGACCAGGTCTAGATACAACACACACTGCTTACGAGGACTCTGATTCTTACCCTGCAACTGGGGTTCTGAAATCAACATTCTTCTTCTGAAATCTCCACTGTTTGAGCTTCACATACACACACACAGAGCATGACTATGTATGACTTAATTCCTTAACAAACCAGGCCAGAAATTGTCCCGTTTTTTCAGGGAAAGTGAAGCTCCAGAAAAGCTCAGTCTTTGGGGATCACTTGGACAGCAGAGCACCACATCTGCCAGGACCTGATGGAGGGGAATAGAATGATGTCCTGAACTTCCTTCTGCTCTTTCCCCTGCTCCTGACTGACGTTCATCCAAAAGGAAAATGCTGTCCACACTGAACTCAGGTACCAAAAACAAAGCACAAAGCTACACCTGAGCGTTTATCTCAGAATATACACAAAACTGCAACAGGCTGAAGGAGATCCATGAGTGACTGAGACCTGAGTGGCTCATTTGCAAATAAGGTGTATATGAACTAGCATCTTTAATTCAGAGTATAAAAGACACCATGTACTGCAGTCCTGAGCACATACAAGAGGCTCTGCTCCCAGAGAGCTCGTGCAAGTTTTGATACACATTCCAGTTTCATTTATGTCACTGAAGACTGCAGCGCAGTTCCCAGGTTAAGGGGAACTCAGTTACAAACTAATTCAACTAATAGTTATCCACCTCCCCTCTCAGTTTCCACGAAAAGCAAAGCTCAGCACACAGGCCCAATGAGACCCCCAACATGCTTCCACAGAGCCCTAAGAACAGGCTATGAGAAGAGAAAGCTCGTGGAGCACTGCACAGCAAGTGAACCAGGCTACGACACCAGAAATGAGACACAAAATGGAGGTGGGACTCATTACAACTAGCTGTCATCTCACTTCACTCCCCTGCAAATGCATCAAGTTTGTATTTTTCACCCCAAGATCAAACCCCTGTCTGCATTCAACAAATGGCGTGCCAGTATGAAGTTCTGCACAGATCCCGCAAAACTCACTAAAAGAAATCTATGTTACATAGTCTTGCATACCCTGACAACTTGAAACCCTTGAAGCCCATAGAGGTGAGGAGGTAAAACAGATTTAAGAATTAATAATACTTTTGTGAACTTAAAATTTTATTTTCACACTTACTGTTTCTCCCTTCCACAGTGTTTCACATTAAAACAATGACCTTCTCAAAGATCTTTGATGTCTGGCAAAAATGCATGTTTCATAGCAGAAAAGAGAAGTCGGGAAATAAATAATTCCATTTAACGATAGTCCAGACAGTTGAGTTCAGCTCAGCCACACAAAAAGAGATCTCAGTGTTCCTTACGTACTTGGAACCAAGAATGTTCTTAAGAGATCAACAGCATTTATGTGCCCTAAAGAAGCTGATCTTTCAGAAAAGATCTGGCCTTGATTCCAGTCTTAAATACAGGGAAACGCATGGACACCTGATAATAGTTTACTCCCTAGTGAGAGGCAAATTGTTGCTCCTGGCAATACTTGTGCACCAGGCTTGCTGTCACCTATGGAATCTCATCACCATCGACTCATTTGTGACCACTCATCACCTCTCCAGGTACTGCAAAAACGAAACATGATCCTCGACACGAGAAGAAAAGCAGGTTTTGTACATGTTCATGGATAGCTAGGTTTTTCTGGGCTTTCAAAACATGTCACACTTCTCACAAGATCTGTTTTGCAAGCCTGCTTGTCCTGAGATTATATGAAAGACTCTTGTGATGGGTGTTACTGACTGATCCTGCCTTCTGCTCTCTCAACATGTTATTGGCTTTTTTTTTTCCCCCATAGTGCAGAAGCAAGCTTTGCTTTTGGAAAGACATACTGTGCTGCCAGCTGTCAAGTAAGCAAAATGATGCATGGGAGCAGCTTAACTGCATGGAACCTGCAAGAGCAGCAGCAGTTTGCAGTTCTGTCTGGGGCCCTGGTTAGAGACAACTTTCTTGAGTAACTAAGTTTCAACAGCAAAACAAATGAATACAAAACCACAAAGACACCTTCTCTAACACTGCAGTCCTCAGCAAAACTGTTGATTTGCCAAAAAAAAAAAAAAAAGGCTCCTTTCCGAACTCTGCAGCAATGAACTAGCCCCTAATCCTTTGAGAATTAATCCTACTATTGAACCAAACATATTAATCTTATTATTATTAATCTATTGCAAAATGTAGATATAAATCTACATGAGCATGGACATTAACTGCTTTGCTAGCAAACCAATGTGGGAGTGGTCCCTGCTAAGCTGCAGCAATGTTCTACTAAACCTAGGTCTAATGAAACATAGTGTTCCCATAGGAACAGGGTTCCTCTTCCAGCCAAATCACTGAACACACTGAAAAATCCTCAGCAACAGGAAAAACAAAATTACAGCTAAACCACAGACCCAGAACAGAATTCCTCAACAGTAATGTTTTATAGCTATTTAAATCATCACTTCCAGACCAAGATAAAGGAGGTGGTGTTCTAGTGGGAATGGCAGTAAAAAAGCCTCCCTGTAAACAGCCACATAATGTTACAAAACACCTCCTACCTTCAATAGCATAACATGGCAAGGGACTGAAATTTATTAATCTGGCCAAGCAGCAAGATAATCTTTTCTCACTAATCGTTCCCTGGCAAGAACTTAGGTAACTCTAACACAGCGACTCTCCCTGTAATTATAATCATGCAACATTAGTCCATAACCTTTATTCCTATGGTAAATGACTCACAAATAAAAAGATGCTTTTTCAATCTGTAGTTAAGTAAGTCACTAAACCAATGCAGTGCAGTAAAATTATACCATGGTAGCTTTCAATTAGCCAGCCTGAATATTATGAACAATTTAGCCTCGCCTACATGTACCTCAGAATGAGCTGACGTATCTCAGTTTTGCAGGCAGTTTTGCTCAGGTCCATTTTCCTGTGGAGCAGACTCATATCATTCCCAATCTACTTAAAGGAAGGCAGCTGGGCTGATGTTACACTGCAGCTGGTGCTGGAGCTTTTGTGTGGACATGTCCACCACAAGACTCCTTTTCTTCTGAAACCCAAAGCAAATTTCAAAAGCAGTAATTCCTATGAATAGAAAGAAATTGTTTGCTCTCATCTGAATAATGGGGATCTCATGTGCGGAACTAGCTAGTAGTGAGCATCACAACTTACTAGTAATGATATTTCTATGCTTCTGCGAAGAGAGTCATGTTTTCAGCACTACTTGGAAGTGAAGAATAGCAAGACCCACATCACCTAGGCAAATGGTAAGTGACCTCGTTGATCAAGTCTTATCCCATTTATATTCCAAGCAATAACGCTGGAAGTCTAAGAAATGCCATAGCAATTTTTGTTCAAGATTACTGAGTTTCATTGTTCCAAGATTTCTATAGGCCTCCAGCTTCTTTCGAGAAAAACATAGCTAAACGTAAATTAATCTAACAACAGAGGGAAAGGAGGCTTGACAAGTTCCTTGATATCTTCAAGTAAGCAGTCAGAGATAACAAAATTAAGGGACCCTGAACAACATCCGTGAAGGCTAGATTTTGAGTTCTTATTGTTACAAACAGTTGTTGTCCTTCCTGGAGTATTCTCACTGCACAAAGCACTATCTGTGTTTAGAAAAACTCAGTTGTGTCAAATTGGCTGGTGACACTGCACCCTCAAATACCACCACCACAATCATAAACGAACCTTATGTTTGTCACTTATTTCCTGCTCAGCATTGCTCTTTACCTCCCAGCTGAAATGCTGTAACAAGTGGCTACGGACTTCGCACGCACAAACAGGTATTCGCTTGCAAACAGTAGAGAAAAAAATACAACTTAAGAGCATGCTGAAAGGAGAAATTGTACAAAAGCACAAGACGGCTCAGTGGCTCAGAGAATTTAACTGCATTACACATCCTAAGTGAGGACAGTTATCTTGATACAAGGGCAGTATACTGCGCAATTCAATACCATTCATCAGCAATTCTTCAAGAAAAACAAAAACCACACTTCCCCCCAAAATCAGCCTAATTAATTCATATTAGATTATTACCTTCAAGCAAAATGGGTCTGAACGCTAAATTTTGTAGAAGTACCAAGTACTTCCAAACCTGTGTGACCTAATATGGTTTTGGGGGAAAAGAAATATTTCACAAGGACAGTTCTCTCAGAAAAAAAAGAGTTCTAGTTGTATTTTGCTGTATCTAGAATGGGAAACTTTTATCAGTGGAAAATGTCTTCAGTGCTTGCAAGCAATAAATTTTCAGTTTAGCAGCAAGGACATGACACATGAATTGTTATTTTATTTGAGGTGTCACATGCTGCAATTTTGTTAGACACAGCTCTAATGAAGGGGAACAGCCAATACATAGAACAAGTTACGGAATTGCAACAGAAGCCTCCTCGCACTTTGAACATTTAAGTCTCCCGCCACTGAATACTTTTCATGGGGAGCAGGTAACACATTTCTGCTTGGCAAGACCTAAAAGAAAAGCTCTTCTGCAACAAACCAGACCTCCTTCAGAGAGCTGAAAGGACTGCTGCTAGAAAAGAGCTTTTTTGATCACGTGATCTACATGACATGCTTCTAGTCTGTATGGGGATAAAAGACTGCTTCCAGTGATGATTAAGGTCCATGTCAGTTGTCACCAGTTTTCCTCTCTTATTTATCTGGGAGTATATTTTCTTTAACATTCCTTTTCTCACCAACATACCTGCAGTGCTTATTCTTCGCATCCCTTTCCAAATTCAGCTCCAGCTATGCCTCAGCTTTCCTGATCACATCCCTAAGCATCTGGGCAGCATCCCTATATTCTTAACAAAATACATGTCCCCGGTTCCACTGCCTGTGCATTTCCTTCTTACACTTTTGTTTGACTTAGCCATGCTGGTCTCCTGCCTTTCTTGCCCAATTTCTTACATGTGGGAATCAAGAGCTCTTGTGTTTCAAGAAAAGCATACTTTAAAAGAGCCACCTTTGATCAGCTCCTTTGTCCCTGAAAGCAGTTTCCTTAAACAACTGGAAGTTTGCTCTCTAAAATTCAGGGTTTGACTCTACTCATTACCTGGCCCATACACCTCCAGATGATGAATTCCACCAGGACATGATCTCTGCAAACTGCCCTGACACCAATCTTGACCTCTAACATGAATATTTCCCAGTCTGTTCCCAAAGGCGTTGTGAGCAGTGGTACAATCAGAGCAGCTACAGAGACAGCAGCAGGGACAACACTCTTCTGAGCAAAAGAGCAGGTGATGCAATTCTTCCTTTAGAGAAAACAGAGCAAATCAAAAGTTCCTTTAGAAAGCAGCACAAGCTATTGTTTGTTTCAGCAGCCTCCTAAGTATTCACATGTCCTCAAAGGCTAAGGAGTTGCATCCACTTTAGGTTCTTTTTCCGCTGAGGTTGGACAGGTCCTCAAGATAATGCTGTATTCCAGACCCCCACATGCATACCTACAATGCTAACATGCAAATAACAAAAATAAATATCAGAATCTTTACAAAATTTGCTTTACAGGATTTGCTTCCAAAGAGATGTTTGAATATGGTTGTTTATCCTCCCCTTTCCCCTTTTGCTTTCCAAGACCTTCTAAAGCTATATTGGGCCCTGGTCCATGTCTAATGAGCCACTGTCCAGTACTCACAAAGGGGCAAGAAGGTCTGAGACTAAACCAGAGACCTATCCCTCAACTATAACAGTCGCTCCTGAAGCCAAGAAAAAACAGTGGAAGCAGAGGCCAACGCTGCTAGTAAGAGGAAAAGCAGCTCCTCCTGAGAAGAATAGAGGAATAATCAGAAAAGTCAACCTATTCTGCAGCAGGACAAGAGAAGAAAGAGATATAAATTATAAAAAAGGCAAAAAATAACCAGTCCCTATCCATGACAAAGCTCTGAGACAGGCAAAAAGATTTCACCCATCAGCCAGGTCAGTGAATTTCTACCTGGTTGCTCCAATGCTGGGAACACAAGAGCGAACTATTTACAGCTCAGTGGGCATATGTAACACCAGGACATCCAGGGAGATGCAACGTACATTGTACAGGATACTCAAGAATGTGAAACATGCACCATCATCAAGTGAGTCATGTGAGTAAAGCCTCTCTGGTGTGAAGAACAGTGGCTGCAATACCAGTAAGTGAGGCCACACTGCCACAAACCCACCAAGACAAACATTATCTGCTTACTGCGGTAGAAATAACAACTGGATGGTTGGAAATGTAATTTGAAACCCAAGCAACTGCCTGAAACCCCACCCTGGGCCTTGAAAAGCAAGTTCTGTGGCAACATGGCACCCCTGAAAGAATTGAGTCAGACAATGGGACTCATTTCAGAAACAATCTCATTAACATCTGGGCCAAGGAACATGGAGCTGATTGGAGGTACCACATTCCTTACCACACACCAGCCTCAGAAGGACTGAAAGACACAACAGACCGTTAAAGACTATACTGAAAGGGATGGGTGCTGCGACATATATGCAGCTGGATGCATTTAGCTAAAGACACTTGGCTAGTTATTACCAGACGTTCAGGTAACTGACCCAGACCTGACCAAATAAAACCCTGCACGTTGTATTCAGAGATGAGGTCCCTGTAATGCTTGTGGGGAACTGGCTGGGAAAGACATCACAGTTTGCTTCACACTTCAGAAAAGGCAAACCTTTCATGAGGCTGCTTTTCCTCAAGGACACTTGTTGGTTAATGCAGAGGATGGGGAAATCCAATGTGTACCTCGAGGAGATTTAATCTTGGGGAAAAAAAAACATGATTTGAGTTGTCTGTTTTAGGAATTACCATAGCAGGAATCACGTAAAGCAACAGGCAAAGAGCTTTGCAAAAGCTCTACAAGGAGGACATAACCTGAGCTGATTTTGGTGTCCAAAACTCAACAAAACACACCTCTCCTGTTCAGAGCGACCACCATAACAGAGTGAATCCAAGTTATGGACTAAATTAACTCAGTGGACATGTTATGGATATTTCACAGGGATAACACACAAACTAAGGGAAGATACCGGTACATAAATCTAAGGATGGGAAGGGGACTGGTGGTCAATGAGAGTGTATTGAATAATGTAGTTCCTAAGCAGGATGTAAACGGTATGGAATACTGATTGGAGATGGTACTAGGCCTTGCTAGGATAGAGTTAATTTTCTTCATAGCAGCTCATATGATGCTGTGTTACAGAGTTTTGACCAAAACTGACAACATACCGATAGTCCAACATTTGCTGAACAGTGTTTGCATGGCATCAAGGACTTCTCTGTTTCTCACTCTGCTCCCCCAGAGAATAGACTGGTGGGTGTGCGATAGGCTGGGAGGGGATGCAACCAGACAGATGACCCAAACTAACCTAAGAGATGTTCCATACCATGTAACATCGTGCTCAGCAATAAAAGGGAAAAGAGGGGGTTTAGCAAGGATAGCCACCTTTTTGCTGGGCATTGGTCTGCCCACAAGAAGTGGTCAGTGATTACCTTTGCATCACTTGTTTTATTTTGTTTTCTTCTCTCTTTTTCCATTTATCCTTCACTTTTTAAAAAATCTAATTTTTATTTGTTTTATCTTGACCCCCAAGTTTTCTTGCTTTTATTCTTCCTTTCCTCCTTCCCTGCCCCACTGAGGTAGAAGCGGAAGAAGTGAGCGAGCAGCTGCATGGTGCTTAGCTGCCCACAAGGGTTAACCAATGATATCTTTAATATAAATTCTCCCCTCTAGTTCAAAGCAGCGTATGAATTTAGAGCATTTTCTTTAGAAAACAGTTTTTCACTTTCCAAAAATGTATATTCACAATACACCTGATATGTAAAGGACTAGAACTGGAAAATGGAGAAAAGGCAAAAAAGTGAGGTATGGTTCTGAAATTAACAGGGTTAACGTGTGACAATTCCTGACAGATGCACAATTAAAATATCACCTAGGTAATAATGAACACAATTGGCTAGAACACATACAAGGGAACACGCTGGCCTTACAGATGTGCACTCTCTACCAGGGCAGACACACGCTTGTCACAGAGCAGCAGTTAAATACAAGTAGCACTAATGGTTACATACCTACCCCTTAGAGTCAAACAAATCAGGCTTGTGATTCTGTAGCAAGCATGTTTCTAGAGCAAGCATTGAAACATATCACAAATTTTTGTGTCACTATATTCTTCAGTATTTAAAATTTTACATCTGAAATTTTAATTCTTGTACTACAACTTGTGAAGGAAAGCAGAAAGTACTCCAAAATTCAGACCAAATGATCAGACCATCTTTTGATTTCTAGTAAATACTTCCCAGTGCTGAAAAATCACAGATGTACAACCTCTGCTGCCTCCTCTGCTTTTTCTCTACTACTATCAGTTACTTCTCTATCCAATTCAGCTTATTTCACAATACGTTATGGCAAAGCCAAAACCAGATTATGATCTGGTATATTTCCTTTCCCATCAGCTTTGCTTCTCCCTTCAGTCTCATTAAGAAAACCATTAGCATTTTCTAGCGCATTTCCTCCTTCAAAGGCCAAGCATGAAGGCGATGAGAACCCTGAGACGCGAATAACACCATCTGAAGGTGCATTCCCACTGTTTCTTATCAGATTAGATTTCAAAGCAAACTTCTGCATGCTCAGAAACTAGGCCACCTTTATAGTCAGCGGAGACACTGGAGCAATTGTAAGGTGTGATGCATATAATCTCTTATAAGACACCTTCCTTAAGTTTCCACTGCCTAAGAAGGGAGTCCAGGACAAACAGTACAGTGGACAGATGAATCCCACACCTGTTCTGTGCAGAAAAAAAACACATCACACAAAAAGCAAGCTAGTAAAGAATTACCCTCATATATGGCACTGTCAGTGATGGAGAAACACGCAACCAATACGCTATTCTTCTACCCTCCTAAGTTCAACTCTTTCACAAATGGTTTACCATCAGCGTCACCACTGGTCTGCACAATCTTCCCTCTAGTCATCTCAAGTGCAAATGCAGATATCAGGTTAGTTACCAACATCAGGCAATGAGGCAATTCTGCTTTCCTCCAAACAGATCAATCCCTTTGTTCGCTCACCTTCTGAAGTTTGCTATGAATAACGGCTTCTTTGATACCACTTTTCTCAAAATGTTCCAACTCCATACTAAAACCATTATTCCACCGCTGCTTCCAAAATAAAATGCTCTCCCAGTTTCAGTCCAATTCTCTAACACCTGGAGAGGAGCCAGAGGCAGGAGGGAAGTGCCAGGCCCCAGCCCAGAGCCATGTTCTGCTAGTTGTTCACAGCACACACTCTGAATCATCTCAGCAGCTCCAGGCTTTTCTTTCTATCTAGATTAACAAAGCTGACATGCGAGCAGAGAAATCGTGGCTCCAATCCAGATCGGAACCTCACAGCCGGGCCTTCAGACAGCAATTCAAAACAGGCACCTGTGAACACAGTCATTTTTCTGACCAGCAGACAAAACCTCACAGGGAAAAAAATATTAGAAGAGCCCTCCTCATTCATTCTAGCTTACACGTAAAACCAGCTGCTCCGGAATCCATTTTTAAAAAGATATTAAACTGTTGTCTGCTGAGTGGAAGCTGCTATTAGATTCCACTTAGTCCGAAGTAGCACAACAGATAATACAACAGCATCTTTTCTTAAAGTGGAAACAGAGGAGAAAAATATCTGATGATATCCAGCTGTGAAATAGAAATCACAGGTCAACCAGGCTTAGACTTTGAGAAACACCCACTGCAGCACGTACAGACTGAAAAATAAATACAATTTTTAAAATTCATCTGTTGAACTTTCCATCATAATTCCATATTCCTCCTTACTTAATTGTTATAAGCACACCAAGAATGTAGATTTTTTTCTGATTATTTATAGAAAATGGGGTTTATATAAACCAATAAAATTCCTGTAATTACGAAATCCCTTTGCTTTGGGAGGAGAGTGGCAGCTGTTTTCTGTTCCAAGAACATCATACATAATAGGAATCAAAAATCAGCTGACTATTTACACATCTTAATCCTCAGATCGCGTCAACACATTAATGAACAAACGATTTTTGCAGTTTTAAATAATAAATGTATTCTTTAAAATTGCCATCTGTCCATGGACAATTCACAAACAAGACAAAAACTGATGAAAAATTAGCCACAGATTCAGAGGAACAGTAACAACAATAGAAAAGAATTTAAGGTATAGCATAAAGCTCTGATAGGAGAAGTGCCGTGTATAGAAAAGTCCTGCTTAACTGCTACCCAAATACCTGATTATGTTTTAACATGGCTCATCTCAGACAAACAACAGAAGCAAATGGTGGACCCAATTGGCCCTATTCCTTCTCTGCAGCTCTTTATGGAAGACTTGAGTGTTGCAATACTCCTTGGAGCTGCTTAAGGACAAGTCAGCAGCCTCCCAAGAAGATGCAAAAACTACCATGGCAGAAGATTTTGGATGACATTCAGTAAGGCTGCCTGCAGATCAGAAGCACAGGGACCCAGCATCTTGAGGGTGTCACCTGAGAGAGGCAGCTGGTTCTCAGCTTCTGGCTCTGCCAAGTTCACCCAGCTCCTTGGGTCCTGCTAAGCTCTACCTTAATTTGTGAAAGAACACTGTAATACTGAACATCATCTGTGAAAGATTATGAACCCTTGCCATAAGAAAGCTGTTCTGAGGTCTGTTAATATTTAAGTAATGGTTTCATTTTTTGAGCTTTTATCTAATTCCTCTTTGGATGATGAAAACACCACCTTATTTTCACACTGACAGTTAAAAAAACCTATTCTTTTTCTGTGCATAGCAATAGTCAAAACCAGAAACAATCTTACATTTTTGTACCTATTTTTTCATAACTAAAACCACTAAAACTGTATACTCCATGCCAGCCTAGATAGGTATATATACTCCCAGTAATATGACAAAAAAATCCATGGCAAATAACAATGCAATGCGATAAATTATACATAACATAGACCATCATATGATCATTCTGCTTCTTAAGCTACCTTTCCACAGACAAAAATCAGACTCGGGACCTTGCTGAGAACTCCTAGTCCCCCAAGCTCCATAATGGAGGCAGACACAGAACCCAGCTATAGACACCGGTATATTAATTTCAACATTTCCTTCCCAAAACCTAAGTTACAAACTGATGCTCACCTTAATGACTGCTAAATTTGAGCAGTCATTGAAATGTGTGAAGGACATTTCTACAACCAAGAGAAATGTAAAGCATCAGTTTCACGACAGCTGAAAGAATAGTGCTCTTAATCGTTCACCTAGGCACTATGCCATGGCAACCTTTATTTTCTCCAACTCCTACACTTTCAGCTCTTATCGTTAAAAAAAATCTTTAATTTTACTAAGCTGCCCTACTAACCTCTATTTTTTTTGGTAAGTACTACAGTCATTTCATACACTGCCATCGAGTTTATCAATGCAGCTAGCAATACATAAGCTTGCCCTTTGCAAATTGCACAATAGGGTGAATAAAGTGGGTAACATGATTGTTTAAGAGCGCAGAACACTGTGTTTGTTGTCTTGGACATACTTTCCAACATCGAATTATATATAATTTTGCAAGGGTAAATAGAAATGCCAGAGCTTTGTCACTTGACCATGTAAAATACTTTTTTTCAGTGTTGTTATATAATGAACTTCTGTAATTGAAACAAGACCCTGAACACAAAACAAATGGTTGGTATTAATTCATACCTCATCATGCTGTCAACAGTTAACCATGTGACTAATATTACATGTAGCTTGAAGAAAGAAAATCTATTTTTTTGCCTCTGCTGACTTAATCTGGGTTATTATATGTTCATTGTTGATCCATCTAGAAAACAAAAATGTACGAAGTGTCTTGCCATCCAAAACAGAAGAACCAGAAAAGTTTTTCAGTCTTCATTTTCATAACACATTTATCTTCCTTTGCATTTTCACTGCCTTTAAAAATACACTGTCTGAAATATTTACATTGCATAATTGACATCAGCCTATAAGTTATGCCGTACTATTTTACCACCGAGTAACTTTTGACAGAAATCATATGTATTGCTTATTTTGAAATACGATCTTTAATAATAAGCTCCATGAATATTGTTTTCTATTACTGATCTTGCCACAGTAAAATTCAAAGAGGGCATGAAAGGTGTTGAAAGGGCCTATCAGTTGACAGCCACGAGATTTAACTGCAGAGTGCTCTCTAACACCACCTCTAAACTGCTTACACTGTTTTTTGCAGGTGCCTTTAGTCCTTAGGATTTTTATATTCTTACATGTTGAGCTAGTTGCTGCTTGACTTGGGAAAGCAAGCACTGACATACCAATCACACTGTGCGCGTGCAAGCTCCCAGCCATCGTCTGGTGCCTCCACTGTGTGTGTGTACTGACACACCAATTTGACTCACCACACCCTTACTACAATACTGTAACTGGTGACCTTAACCTCACCAGAGTCGGAAACTCTTCCAGAACTTTAAGCAATTATTGATGTTTACATTGGTGACCTTTTGCCATACGCCAGATTCCACTCTCTTTTTGGAAACTGTGACTGAGAACAAATAAATGTAACAGTTCATAGAGTCAGAATGCTTTGCCTTGTCAGGGACCTTCAAAGGTCATCTAGTCCGACCTGCCCTGCAGTGAGCACAGACATCTTCATGTTGCTCAGAACCCCATCCAACCTGACCTTGTCAAAACTTGTTGGAAAAAAAACTTGAAAACCTGAAATCTGATAGTAAAAATTGAAGAGTTTTCAGCTATTGATAAAGAAAAGGTCTTTTTTTTTTCCCCTACTTCATAGCAGGCTCAAAAAATCCCTTTCTTTTTTCACACTTGTAAGAATTTACATAAAGATTTGCAAAACAGGAAGGTCTGAACTCTTAAAAACCTTGAAGAGATGGAGAATGGGCGGGAAAAACACACAATTTTGACATGAATCATCATTTTCTCAGTGACAGACTCAGAGTCTCCAGAGCTTTAACAAGAAAGGAACAGTTATCTTTGATAAAGAACAAACTTCAAGAAGACTTCATTGTCTCTTGCCAGCAAAGGTATCCCTGAGTTGAGGCTTTGGAAGACTGCAGTTACGACACGTGCTGTGGTATAAATAACAAGTGGCATTGTTTTACTTCATCAAATCTGAGCTCTTGGAAGTTTGTGTATTTAATTCAAAAGCCAAAAGATTGGCCAGTTTCTCCTTATCCTGTTCATTCCACCCTTTTATTGATTTCAAGGAAGCTCTTCAAAGCAAGGTTTTCTTTGCAAATAGCAAGACTTTCCAGCGTCTAAAACAAAAACCCAAGAAATCTCATCAGATCAAAAGCTGAGAAGGTTTTGCTAGTTTGTACCACAGCTGTTTCTACAATACGCTGCAAAACAAAGTGATGGCTTTACATTTCTAAGCAAAATGGTCTGCAGATCTTCACAGAATTCACAAATGCCAGTGTCTTTAATAAATCATTAAAATTCAGCAGTCAGAATAATTCATTAAAAATTTTAAGATCATGACTGTTTTTCACCACCTTTCTGCATCATATAAGGTGGCCACAACAGACAGATTTATGAGTGCGTGGCTGTAACTTTGCACTGAAGAGAGGGAAAGAAAAAAAAAACAGAAATTAGTGTCCAAAGCCATAAGCGTATTCAGTCCCTTTTCTGTAATTATCAAATACAGATTCCATTTCCATAGCCAGGTATTGTATAAAATGTCCTTCCCCCTCCTATCTAGTAAAGGAGAGAAATTGTAACTACATTAAGTAACCATATTTCAGCCTCTCCATCTATCAGGAGGAAAGCAATTATGCCTGATGTGTATTCTTGCCTGATGTGGAATCCTGTTCTCTGAATTCAAACTAACCGCTTTATTTGCATTCATCAGGACATACTCTTATCTACACAATATAAACCAAAGCTAATATATTTCAAACAACAGTAATGGAGATTCCCTAGCAACGCAGTTCCTCTTAAAGGTATTATACTCTCATTCAGGTGAAAGCTGTGCCCCGGCATTAACTTCACAGCAACTTTGTGGCTAGAACAGCTGATCCCAAGCAGCGGATGAACATACACATCTTCAGCACAGCCCTGAATCTGGAACCTGGTGAGATTTTATAAACTGTAGGGTTCTTTCCAGTTTTCTAAATAATAGTTGACATTAGTAATTTTTCATTGCAGAAATAATACCGTCAGCCATCAGCATGATGGCAACATAACTGCTCAAATATGACATGCTTTTCCTCTGCTTTACTTGCTCGCCCTAACTAATTTCTAAACTGCTTTTCTTTGCTTTTTAAAAGAAAAGTATGAGTCACAGAAAGAAAATAGGTTCTTGAGGGTAATTAGTACCAGTCTAGTTTTTCCACTGCTGCCATGACCTCTAGGATTTTGTAGAAAGATTTTTTAATACAAAATCACTGTAATTTTTTTTATATTTGAAGAGGTGAAAGAAATACAGATAGAAAGGATGAAATATCAGCATTATCTGCATTTCACTGAGAGCTTAAAAAAAAAAAAGCAGCAACTGTATGGAAAGCCCAAAGAAAGACCACACTACTAAAGTAGAAAATGCCAGCATCTACCATAGCAGTTTTTCTGTACTCCACCAAACACTAAATGGTAAATAAATTACAGTGACATGAGGCCATATAAAGTGCAGATTTCTTCAACCTTCCTTCATAGAGATGCTAAACTGACAAAGATTATTTTCTTCTACCAAATCTGGACTGATGAAACTGGGAGGGGTTACATCAGGCTAAATAAGGAATTTTGGTTCCCTTCCACAGTAATCTTTGGGGAAAAAAAGATAATTACTCTTCAGACACATACAGAACATTATTCAAAAACACTTCAGAAGATAATCTGGAGAGCAAGAAACAATACAGCGAGCTTTTCTTGTGCAAGCTTATTCCTAGGTATGACTTCGTCCAAGATAAGGCATAACCAATGAACTAGTTTGTCTACCAGGATATAAACCCTAACACAAATACAGCCACACACCCCTATGCGGCACAGCTGGGGAAGAGTGGGAGTCCCTTTAACCAGTACTATTCTGGATCTAAAATCACCTGTGTACCAGCTAGTCAAAGGTTCAGCTCTGGTCTGAAGCAGCAAAACCAGTTTGTTTTTCGCGTGAGAAAATCACATGCAAATATCCAGTATTGAGGTTTTTCTGATAATGCTGGGAAAAAGAGCCAAAGTTGTCCGCTTTCTAATTGTGAGACATGTTACTGTGGGAACAAATTAGCACAGAAATCAGTGCCTCACCTTAGCTGCAAAACAAACCCAGTGGTTTGTCTGAGCTTCCACAGTACACCTCTCTTCTACAGATGTTTTGATATTAGCAGCTGGATGCAATCACCCATCAGCATCTGGATCAGACTTCCTGCAGCAGTCAATGGGGAAGATGAAAAAACGTACTCAACTGACCAAGAAAATGACTCAGTTTGGAGTGCTCCTATGTACACACTCAGCCAGCCCAAGTTATCAGTTCCAAGCTGCAAGAACTGAGGGCATATGATTTAATCTTGGGTGGTATGTGTTTCTTCTACAGTTTTTCCCATTGATCATCATGCCACCTGGCTTTCTTTTCTTTAACATTTTACTATGCTTCTTTGAAAACTAGGCGCTTTCATGACTTGTTTAGTTTCGTTCAGCCAAATTGTAGCAGGCAAAACTCCCATTGACTTTAAAACTGAGCAACAGCTTCAGGATTATTTTTCCAGAAGATTAGATCAAATTTGGCTCTAGTCATTGACATCTTTTTTCTTTAGTTCCTTTTTCAAATCTTCAACATCTGTACAGAACATGGGTGGACCCCTTCGTCATTTTCCATGGGATTGAAGCCTATTGCTTCTGTTTACAGGATTAATTTTTGATGTAAAGGGTTCTGGGAAAACTACACTGAAGTTGAACAGAAAATGAAATGCGTGGAGACAGTCTTTGGACTGTGCTTACAGTAAACCAGGGAATTCCATTTGATACATACATGCAATGATATACATACATTGCTTCAGACGTACAGTTAAAGGCAAATTTTTCCTTCTCCTATTCTGCTAAGGACTCAGATTTAAAACTTTAGAAAAATCAGAATTGTAATATCTTCCAGCTGCCATAGAGCAGTGCCACACAGCCACTGCCTCACAGCAAATTCAGGGCTCTCCGGGCTGTGAAGACAGGCTTGATGAGGCAAAAAGAAATGTTGGGACTGCAGGAAGAAGTCTGTCACAATCAATTATTTTGCAGAAACAGAGAAGCCACGTCTTCTCGTTACACCGTTCTGCTAGAACTCTGCTAGAAACACAAATCGCTATTTCACCCTCGGCCTCTCAATTCACAGCTATTCCCTGGCTGGCAGAGAATGATTAGCTGGGAGCCCCCAGGGTAGCAGGTACGTGACTTCATACACTTGTGAGAGGACTGTGGCAACAGTAGTATTAGCTTGAAGTAACCGAACACCTGGCACTGAAATAGATGACACCTGACTAGATCAAAGAAACAATCAAAACCTACATTTCTCAATTTCAGTCCAAGAGCAAATAAATGTTACTGAGGCTAGCCTGTCCCCTCAGGAAATGTTTAATGGACTCAAACCACTGGAAATTCCATATATCAACACTATCTTTTGGATATTGCATTATCAACTGCTATTTCATTTACTGATTCAGCTAAAGAAAAGCACTCTGTAGTCTATAGTAGGATCTGTGAGAAATTTGGGGACGTGCTCCTTGGGCAACTCCAAGCTGGCATGCCTACGTGGAGACTCAGTTTAAGAGAGGAGACGTGTTAGGATACAACTGAGTAACTGTGCAGTAAAAGACATGTATAAAACATGTAGGCATCCATTTCTCTTTGGTGACAGGAATGTCTTTGAAGGAAGATCACTTTCTGGGCTCATTTGTTATCACTGCCCCTAATGACATCAGAGTGAGATTGATCAGCTCTACTCAGAGACATAAAGATGCTCTGCACTGTATTTTTCCCTGTCCAGAAGCATGCAGCATCCTGCCCTTGTTTTGATTTCCTGATACACTTGCCTGAGTGATGGCAATAAGGTTGCATTCTTTAGTGGCATCTGATGCCCAGTGCCCCAGACACACAATGGGCTTCTTCTGCCTAAAACAAGATCCTTCTGGCAGCTGACTAAATTAAGCATCAGCTTTTAATTTTTCAAAGACAGGAGATGGTCTATGACTAAGTATCTACATCATGGGCAACTTCACTCCTCCAGCAGTGACCCCTTGATTTATTTTTCTGTACTCTTACAGCCTATAAGAATTTTTTATTGCAGAAAAGCTCAAACAAGCCCAAATCAAAGATAAGGAGATCCGCATATTTCTAAACAGAGAAGGTGCTTGGTGGTACAACAACAAAAGAAGTACATGACTACCAGAGATAAATGCTGTTAGCCCTATTGCTACTACTGAAAATACTCTATTTCCAAATGTAATGATGTGATAAAATCAGGAAAGCTGACTGGATTGTGCTACAGTATAGTTCAAATCGGACAGGGTTTTTTTAACTGTTGTTTTTGAATGGAGTTACTGGATGCCCTTTTAATAAAAAATAGTATAACTCTTCGTCTATAAGGGATGCAACACATGATTAACCAAAAACAAAGATTGAAGTTAATCTAACAAGACTTGATAGCATATACTAAGTAGAAGTTTCTAATTAATCAGAGCTCTTTATATGTGTCTCTTTGCTACACACTGGTACTAAAGCTTTCTGCATTGACATACCATATAGATCTGTATTTCCTTACCTCTGTAGTGTTTGTTCTCACAGCAACCAACCTGAAATGCCTGGATTCCTGGATTACAAAATGTTTCTTTACGGGTTTCTCAAATTAATCTTTTGGAACCCTTGTGTGAGCAGATACCACATGCTTCCTTGTAATTGCTGTATGTCGTTTATATCAAACTTTGTTTAAAACATTCTGATTTTAAAAATCCATGAAAAATCATGTTAGTCCTTAAATTAATAATAAATGTAACTAGAAAACTAATGATAAACAAGTAATTGCCACTCATGGAGGGCAGCTACAAAAGTTTTAGCCCAATAACTTAATCAGCAAAATTAAGCAGACGATTTTTGCTTCAGTATGCAAATAGTATAGTAAATGGTGAAAAAGGAAAGAAGATGTTGGTGTAGTTACACAGTCTGATTTGGATCACTTACAAATGTGGATTTACTTAAATCATACGCATTTTAACAGTGGTGAATGCAAGATGATAGATTCAGAAACAAATAATGTATGTCTCACAAGTCACTCTGAAAGGGACTTAAAATCATGCTTTTAGAGCATGACCTCCTGGAATTACTAGGTAGCTAGGAGTGTTAATGCAATACACAAGTGTTTTGGCAGAAGAAAAATGTGGAATACCTAATCGGATCAGGGGAAAAAATACGGAGTCTGTACGTAATACTACGCAAACTACTGCTGGATAAAATGTTCAGTTCTAGACTGGAATCCACTCTCCAAAAGAAAAGCTGCCAAAACTTGCAAAGGGTTCAAGAAGTCTGAAATACATGCATTATCATGACAGTCTTTACAAGTTTGATCTTAATTTATTAAAAGAGATAAAAGTGATTCAGAGGTGACTTAAATGTGACTTGCTTGTATTTAATTGGATAAAAAGGATTTCTGACACAGAAGGAACTTTACTGTATCAGTAAATATGTAAGAAGGTATAATCACTGGGAACTGGAGTCAGGCAAACTGGTGAGAAATACAATACATTTTCCATTGACTCTGAACAGCAAATCCTTTGGAACAATCTGTCTACAGATATAAAGGATTGAGAGTCATCAATATCCTTCAAATGAAGAGTTGGTGCCTTCCCATCAGATACTTACTCTTACAGGGGTTTTTTAGTGGCTACTGGGCAGACTGCATGGCCTGTATTACTCAACAGCGCAGTCCAGATGGCCATAGCCATTTCTCTGGCCTCAGGATTACCCAAATGCTAGTAAATACACTCAGAAACATTTGGAAAATGGGGATGCAGAAGCGAGAGGAGATACCAGTGCTTGGGAGCAGGCCAAAAGCTTAATGGCCTGCTGAGAACCAGCATGAGCACATTTCAATCCCATATTTTCACAGGGCCTACGGCTGGGAAAGACACAGAAATTTGTTTAGAGACTGTTTATTCTAGCTAAATTGTTTCCAGGATCTAGTTTGAATTATTTAGAAAACCCTTTTATTAGCTAAGAACAGAAAATAATCTATGCAACTACAATAAGCAACATTTTCTCAGGTTCATGTAAGACATCTGTAGGTATTCCCGTCTTCATCTGTCCTCTTGTTTAGGAAATTAGTCATACCTGGTCTATCAACTAGAGTCTCATTCTAATCAGACCAGGATTTATCACACAGAGCACAGTGAAAAAAATCTGACTGTTAATAAGGACCTCAGGTTTGTGGAGAGTAGTAGATTTTACATATGTAGCTGCTGTTGCTGAATATTAAGAATATAATACAGAAAGATAACATGTACATTATTTTATATGTGTTATATTACATATATAATACAGGAATATATGTTAGTGTGTACCTCTATATATAAAAGTAACAGAAATATTACACATTAAGAATAAAAAACTCCTGCCATTTCCAGTTTTATGGTGAACAAGAAGTCTATCTGCTTTTGTTAACTCCCCACATAGCTTTCATCCACACTTCAGACTCTGCTTGTTTGCTTGCCAGGTAGCATAATTTCCTTTCATTTAAACCCGTCAGCCACATTTTCATCTTCAGGGCTCCCTCTGAATAGACTAAAAGCACCAGCAAAACTGTGAACAGCTTATCTCCTCCCCTTATATCAGTGAATGTCTCCAGCTGTTTTTTAAAGGTTTTACTATTCTTGTAAAGGTATTTCTAGGTATTCTTCATATTTCAGTGTCCAAGCACAAACCATTGAGACCCACAGTGTCTAAATGACTTAAAATTTTTAAAAATTCTACTTGGATCCTTCATCATATTTAATCTTTCAAATACCTTTGGACAATCTTACCCAGAGTATTTGTATCCTAATTTCTCAGGACAATACTAAAACTAATAAACTTTCTCCTGATAGTGTTTCTGTGAAACTTTCCAGTTTATATGTGATTGTTACACATTTCCAGCAAGATCAAAATGAGCTGTGGAGGATAAAATTCTTATATTAATTTCCAGTACTAGCTGCTACACAAGATCCGTATCTGTTTTAAATCACTCAAAAAGTCTGCTTGTGAAAGAACACAAGTTTGTTAAGAATAAAGTTCATAAAAAGGTAATGGAGGTGTCAGAAAATCTTACAGCAAATTGAAGTCATTGAAATCTCTCTCACTACTGCTTGGCCAAACAGTGAAGCGATGCAGATAATTGCTCTGTACAATCCCATAACCAAGGACAGCCATTTACCATGAAGAGTCAAAAATCCTCCATAAAACAGAGAGTTTAGAAATTAAGATGATTTCCATAAATAATTAGATTTTGATATGACACAAAGCCAAAGTTTGCAAGATGTCTGTAACTGAAAAGTGCTGTGCAGAAATTACTGTATGAAGAAAGTTTCCTTTATATAAAACTCAGTTTTAAACCCACTACCTGATCCATGTTGACTAATTTTTGCTGCTAGAGGCTAAATATAAAAATCAGGGTAAATAATACTATCAGGTTTATAGACCTGAATTTTAAGTGACTATGCCTAGAAATAACATTTTGTCATTAATTTGTCAGAATACTCCAAATAAATAAGTGTTTCAGTCCCATCCATCAAGGCTCCTCCAAGGAGCTAAAGGAAATTAGCCTACATACTTCTTATATAAAGCATGACGTCAAATCTCACTGTTCTTCAAGGAGTGAAATTCTAAAAGGTAGATGTAAATGTGCTGTGTCTTCAGTGCAATGAACCCTTAAGATAACTTTGTAATCAGATGGATAATGCTTGATTAATACTTGACTCAGGAAATAAATTTCAAAACAAATTCCTCCCTCTACTCTCTCCTAAGCTAGAACTTGAAATATAAAAGATAGAAAACTGTATATTATGTAAAAACGTAAAAGATTTTTCACTGGAAGACACTGGGATTCTTCTTCTGGTACTGCATATGGGTAAAACCCAGCAAAGCCTCAGACTGACCGATTTCTTCAGACAAAACAGTCTCCACAGACAGGCAGGAATTCCCTTGTACAGGGAACGAAAGTGACACCAAAGGGGAAGTACAATTGGAAAGGATAAAAGCAAGGTGGATTCTTAACTCTATTTGAAAAATCAGGAGAACTCGGAGACTTCAGTCTCCTCCCAACCTTGAAAAAACCTTGCACCAAAATTTTTAAACCCTTGAAGAAATTTTAGCACAAGGTTTGCAAAAAGCTGCCTGCTTCTTCACCTGCACTAACAAAGGCAGAGTCTAATATTTTGCCTCCTGTAGCCCCATTAGATGAGGATGCTTATCAATATCAACAAGATATTAGGAAAGAACTCAGTGTTGTGATTATAATACAACCACAACAAAAATCAAAAGGTGCAAAATTACAGTTCTTCCTTCAAAATAAGTAAAACAACTTGTACCTAGATCAGTTGCAAAATTAAAATTATTGTCCCATAAGACAGAGAGATTTGTTAACTCAATTTAGCAATACCTGCATTGCAAGAATTTTCTTTTCCTTTGTATATGCACATTTCTTTGTCAGATTTGAATGCAATTTCTCACAGCTGGATAAGAAGGGCTTACCTCCTCTTGCTCTTCCCCAACAGTAGGAGAGCGCTACATGAATGCATCTTTCACTCCAGTGCCATGAGTTTTAAGAATCTATCTTTTAAAAGCTTGCAAGGTTGTAAAGTCATCTAGTCTGCATCTAAAGTCTGCAAATAAAAGTGCTAAAAAGGAATAGCTTCTAAATGGTTAATATTGTAATAATTGTAATATGTCACATTATGAAACTTGATCAACAGGTAGGACACCTCAACATGGATGTCATGGTAAGCGAGACTTGGGGAACAGCTGCAGCACAGCAGAGGAGTCCAACATTTCATTATCTATCACGTCTATTGGTGCTCAGCTAGTTAAAGTCTTGCATATGGTGACTGCAAAATCTTGCATCACATTAAGTGATACTAAATAGGAGACAAGACCAAGATAACATGAGCCAAGAACAAATCTGGGACTAAATGATGCTGTAACAGATGTGGCGACAGCTAGCTTGTTGTGTGGCTACCCTGCCAGCCCCCAAAACAGTACCAGTGCAGGTTTCAAATCCAGGAAGATGTTCTGTTTCAGGATGGCTTGCACCACACCAGAGCTAATTCACTTGAGTCTCATTTTCTGGAGTGCTGAACACCTGCAGCTTCCTCTGATTTCAGTTGATATAGAGGGTACTCAGTGCTTCCGAAAACCAAGCATTATGCATGAGCAGACATGCTCTGAAGAAGCAGATGCTCCCCAAAGCCAAAAAATGACACCAATTACACAAGCCCCGTGAGTTTCCCTCAGGGCAGGGTTTGAATTGTGCAGCTTTGTAAAAGAGATGTTTAGATACCTCCAGCAACTACAGAACATGGAAAGAGGTAAGGAAATAAATACACCACCCTCACTACTGCCAGTCTTGCAGTATTCCAGTTATTCAAACGGAATGGGTGGTGCTCTCTCTCCACACTATGTGACAGGCAAAGAAACAAGCAGCAGCAGTTTCAATAGGACAAATCATTCTACATTTGGACAAGATGATTTCACACATGAGATGGATTTTTGAAACTGTATCTTAGGAAATGTTCCTGTCATCTTACTCAAAAAAAAGAAATCAGATGAGAAAAAAAATAGTGTTATTCTACAGGGCATTGCTTTAGTAGTTTTACAGAAAAAAGAATTATTTAGGTAACATTTGCCTAAAATGCATAGAAATAGAGACGAAACATAAACATAGCTGTCGGAGTTAAAAGCAATAGCAGCTCGTATTGATTAGCCCACTGGCCAGTTTGTATTTAAGTGCCGTATTGTGTGCACTCTGAGTTCAGAGCTGGGTCTCTGTGTGCATATGGCCATATCGCAGGGTCGTAAGAGCCACAGTTTAGCCCTCTGTAACTGGCCACCAAATACAGGAGGATTTCAATTTATTTGGAACACAAACATTCTGCATGCAATAGGGATGAAAGCATTACAGTATTCTTGATATTTGAGGTGATCCTTCTTTTAAAGGACAAACACCATTATAAGGTGAGAAGTATCAAAACCAGAATAACTCTTACATGATAAATTCTGTCAAGTTGCACCATTTTTTGGAGTCCACTTTCTTCATCATCTCTTCAAAGGATCTTCCACAGGCAGGCAACTTTTCTAACATGAGAGATTCGTTGCAGAGATTAGTCCGTTGACATGCACCTAGGTAAAATCAGAAAGCACCTTAAATCTCAAACATTGAAATAGAAGCAGCACAAACACATCACTCGCAGACTCCTTCACATAATTCCACGTGCCACTTACATTGTTATAAACCTAACATTCAACTCTCTAAACAACTGTAGAAAATAGATAAAACGTAACTTAGAAAAATGTATTTAAAAATAACCTGAGTATAAAACACTATAGGTTAGCACATACAGTATCATCTTTTACACCTAGCATAGAGGAACCTACCATTCACTTTTCTAATCCTACTTAGCTTCTACCCATACTAACTTACTAATGCAAATTTGCATTTTTAGTTAAAAGCAAAGTGGAGTTACTGATCATACTTCATGTGAATATGTCATACTTCAGTGAAGAAAGCACTTCTCAAGCTTACAGAGATTAATCTCGTTCAACTAACTGTCTGTAAATGTACTTCAACATCAGAAACATTTGCATATTTTATCAGCTTGAATTCCTACAGTCACAATTAAGCTTTTTTAGTACATCCACTAAAGGAAATATCTACCATTATCAGACGTTGATGTTACAGCATACAGTTACTTGCAAAGAAAGTTAACCTTGACTTGAGCAAGCCTATATCTTTTGCAATACCACAATATTTAGACTCAAAGTCCAAAGTTCTTCGCATCCAGTCCCACCTGCACTGGAATACAAAAATAGTATTTTGATATTTCTTATAAAATTAAAATTCTGATAAAAATTTATTCAGAATAACTAAAGCATTTGGTTTTAATAAAGCTGAAACATTTTGTTTTAAGTAGTTAAAGATGTCTTGCTTTACCTTTGTAATTGCCGCTATTTTGATTGTTCTTCTAGATATAAAATTTATTTTGCAGAGCATTCAAAATTACCTCTAAATATATGTCAACATAATTAATACAAATTCCAAAATGCCTAAATTAAATTCATCAGAAAAAAACCCAGCGTGATTTCTTCTCTTGACAGCAGCACAAATCTGAGAGAGCATTTATTTGAACAAAACTGCAACCCTAACAAACCTGTGCATCAGGCAACCCTCCCGAGAATTTTGGGGAAACAGCTTTCTTTAAGAATAAAGGAAGTCTAAGTAGAATCAGATCTTGCACCTTTTTCTTCTGAACTGACATTTTGACAGAGACTCTGTTTACACCAGAGAGAGGAGGTATTTCTTTTCCTTCTATTAGTTACTTTGAGAGCAAGATCCCAGCACTGCCAAAAAGAGATGGTGGTTCTAATTTTGTGTGGTGACAGCCAAATGCTACCCAGTGAAGTGAGGTCTAAGGCATGCAAGCCTTCACTTGATGAGAATTCAAGGCCAGCCCTCACTCTCAACAGGGCTAAGGCAAGATGACTGGTTTCAGGCTTCACATCACACATTAAGTGTCTCGCCCACAAAGGAGATGGCTCCTTTGGAGCCTGGGCAGAAGCATCTTGCAATTTAACTCTATCACAGCCAACTTCTTAGCTAGGGAAGTCACTGACTCACTGCTACCATGTGCTAAAGGAGATAACCATCACATCTGACCAAAGTAATATTTTGTAAGAGCAACAGGCCCATAACTGGACAGCCTGTGCTGCACTCAAGACCCTAAGCCTACTGTTTCATGCAGACCACAAACCTCTCCAGGCATATGGCTGACTCACAGGGATCTGACCCTTCCTCCTTCATCACGTCTGTCAGAGCTCTTAGAGCTGACACTAAGCCATCATCCATGTTTGAAGAAAAATCAGAACTACAGTTCATCGCCAGTGACGGAAATGGTGAAGTGACAAAAAAGGGGCAGCATAGTTTTGTCCTTGGGAAGTTAACTTGATAGCATGGACCCTGCCTGTTTAAGAGGTCCTGCCAATTCAACTGGCAGTTGCAGCAGTTATGAGTTACACTTTCCACAGCTAGATCTGCAGATGAGTGCTAAAGCTGGGCAGAATTCAAAACCAGATATGAAAATTGCATAGCTGGCAACATAAATCCCGCGTTGATGCTTTGACAGAAGTTAAGCAAAGCTGCCTTCCCTGGCAAAGTATTCTAAAACTGCCGGCTATCACTTGATTTATAACCCCGTAAACCCAATAGAACACAATTTTCTCTTACATTACGTCTTGGGCACTGACAGCCCCTTCCCAGCAAGGTGCTTAAATGGATTTTCCACAGCCTCGGTGGTTTTGGTTTGCTCTCTTTAGAACTTCAATATTTTGCAGGATTATAGAAAAACCTCTGATAGCATCATTTGACAGGATCAATCTGATGACACAAGAGTTTCTGTCTAAATCCCTGGCAAAAGATGTTCAAAATTACGAATAATTCTACAAATTTACCATCACTATTGAGACTGAGCTTTATTACAACACTAGGACACTCTCTGTTCATACAGCCAATGGACAAGAGCTGGTTGACTAATTTAAATGAGACTGGATGGAAGCGCTTCTCAATTGGCCACCAGTAATAGAACAGAAACAGAAGTTTGCATGTAAAAAGTAAAGCTCACCTGTAAATCCAAGCGTCATTAGACCATTAACTAGTGGGGAGAAAAAAAAAAAAAGAGTTATATACCTCCATACTATTACACAAAAGAATTAGTGCAGATATAAGCAAACCTGGGAATAATTTAGGTTTCAACAGAATACTCAAAATGTTCACTTGAACATTAGTTTCAGTTTTATTAAGGAGTTTGCCTAAAAGGAAAAATTAACATTAAGAGAACATTATGTTTTTTAAATTCCTTTTTATCTATCCTTTAGATGGCTGAGTCAGACTCAGATCCATCCACACCACTCTTTTCCCTGTAGCTTAAGGATTAAGAACAGGAAAATTTTTACTTTAAGCTTCCTGAGGGTCAAAAAGTTGGAGACAATAATACATTCTCTCAAAATGTAGGTGAACTGTGCCTTCTAAAACATAGACAAAAAAAAATCCTTTTGCCATTAAAATTAAGAAAGCACAGAATCATAAATAAATGTGTATGCTGTTCATTTAGAAATGTAATATTTTATTACATGGTCTTCACCTTTTGCACAGTGAGGTCGCACATTTTGAAAGATGCATTACGTTCAAAACCCATAAGCTTCTCACGTGGACTTTACGCTAACACAGATGTGTCAGAAGGGCATCCAAACGGAAACACAGGCTGTGCCAACAGGAGCCTTCTGATCAGCGGTGTGCAGTACATACATGGGCTACATTAACAGAAGCCTATTGTGTTTGCACAGCTCCAACCACACTTAGGATTTCGCAAATACAGCTAAGAGGGATATGGCTTCAATTATTTTTGACATCCCACTGAAAAAAAATGCTGACAAATCTTTATGGTGTTAACCTTGCATCAGAAATGAAATGACTAATTTCACACAGAGGGGCAATTCCTTGTTTGTACCCTACGCATCACTCCAGCAAAATGAATCAAGACATACACAGCAGAATATCAGTCCCAATCATATTGATCTAGACTGTGCATTCACCGAGATGTGCCAAGCTCTTGACTGAGTTAACTGCTAATTGTTGCTTACATACACTTAAGAAATTAGATCCTTCTAAGGAATGTATTTTTCTTCCAGACAAGCATTAATCTCTGTCTTAGTCTAATGAGCCAGAACGTACTGAAACTGTGAAGAGCAGGAATTCACGTATCAGAAAATCTGTTGCATCCAAACTCACAGAGCTGAAACTCCATTATATACTCTGATGGCTCTCTGTCTTTCACAAACAGAGCATTTTTCTTTACAGGCTATTAGCTGTTACACTAGCAAATATACTTGAGTCCCTGGGTAGGGTTTTCTTTAATCCTCATTCGAAAAAATGCCTTCTCAACTGCAGAAAATTGACGATCAAATTAAAAGCACGCACTTTGAGGAAGGCAAACCCATTCATTCTGAGGAAACTGTCTAGATGCACACAGGTGCCTTGAGGACCACAGACCGACTTCAAATTCTTATTCTATCAATTTCTATCACTGATCTCTAGATCTTTCATACGTACTGCTGCAGTAATCCTCATGAGACCACGATGAGGCATATAAAACAGGATTTACAATGAAAGAGAACCAGTAAGAGAAAACAACATGTCTGTGTTTTACAGACAAGAAGTTGAGTGATTACCCCGGTGTCAGTCAGGGAAGCTGTGACAAACCGACCACCAAGCAAAGGCTCAGAGGTTTGTGCTCACAAGTCCCCCTCTTCACAGGAAAACATGCTTTTGCATTTTCTGGACTTCTCATAACAAGGTAGCACTGAATGTTTTGCACGTAGCCTGAACCAAAAGAGTCCGGATACCTTCAGAGGAGGGTAAAAGAACAATCCAGACCACCACGTGCTATCACGCCCACCCCACTTTGTTTTCTTTGCTCCCAGATATTCAACTTGTAACGAAAATTTAATCAGAAGACTACAGGTTGTTGGCTGTGAGAGTTTACAGAGAATGTATGACCTTTCCAGCAGCTCTTCTAGGAAGGGGCAAATTCAGCTTATTTCTTGAAAGGCTGATGCCATCACATCTCATTAGAAGATACACAGAGGAAGCAAAATGGATCACAGTGTTGAAAGATGTTGCCATGATCCCAAAACAAACAGTTGTGATAAACTCCTAGCTGAACAAACATTTAAGGAAGAAAAAAGAAAGTTCAGTTTAACTGTACCAGTAGCCTGCAAGTTAAATCATGTTTATAGTGGACCACAGCAACGACCTTTAACTTTTATTTTCTCCATACACTGCAGCAACATGAATGATCACCCCTAGCATTAGTGGAATCAGATGCAAAGGGACCAACCAGCTTGGAGGCAGAGCAAGAGGTGAAGGAAAGCACCACTGAAACAGAAATAGAGAAAAACTAGTTCGAAAAGCCTTTGGAGAAAAAAAGAAAAGATAAGCAAAATAGGACAAAGAAACAGAAAATAAGAAAACGAAGAATAAAATGAGTTTTTATTAGAAACCTACTTCAAAATCTTGCTTCTGAAAAAATCTGCAGCCTCTTATTATCTACTCTCTACTCTCCTTTTGTACACAGACATTATTCTGACATTAAAAAGGGAATTCAAAATGGCATTCACACCTTGTATGTAAATTAATATGTAAATTAATTATTGGGATACATGAGAGGGTATGTCCTATAATTTTTCAAGTATATAAACTTCTGGTTTTCTGTGAAATTGATAAATATTTCTCATGTTTATTTTTCTGCTATACTGTTATTATTCAGTGGTATTTTTTTCCAGAGGCATAAAAGTAGCACTGAAAGTCTTTGTATTGCAACTACTTCATAAATTTGAAGCAGTGTATGAATTGCTGTGTGTTCTTCCTACTGCACATTCCTCCAAACAATCGGTAAGAATAGTTTTGAAACCCTTGTATAAGTGTATGAGAAAGAAATGTCAGAATATTATTTTCCCATGTCTTCGGAATGCTGCAGGATAGTGAGATTTTTGTGCAGCTCCAATACTTTCTCAGAACAGTCATCAATAACTCTTGTTTTACCCAACAGCTGAATGCAGTTTTCCACCAGCAATTACAGTGTATATTCTTAAAACTGTGTTTTAGATAATCATAATTTTCATAAGAAAAAAGAAACACATAATGACCTCAAGTTAAACCTCACTTCTATATCTCTTTTTAATGACTATGCTACCAGTTGTCATCATCTCATCTTTAACTACGTCAGGACATCAGGTCTATACTGGAAGTTATACGTGAAACGAACACCTGCCTCTGTGTAGATTCTGATGTTTTATTGATAGCAGCACGTAATTGTGCAAAACTGCTCCGACACGCAGTTCATGAAACCAATTAAAACTGCAGTTTGAAATGGCAACTGCTGCTCTGCAGTCATGCACCTTTGATTTGTTGGAAACACAGGAGAGAGATTAACAGTCTATTAATATCGCTGTGTCATATTTATCAAATCTCATTACCCACACTGCTTCTATAAATCTGATTTTAAATACTGACCAAATCGATCTTACGGAAGTGTACCAATGTTTCTCCAGGTATTTAAATGTTACATCAAGTTACCTGTTGCATAGGTGGTATTAGAGATCATGGTAAATTTACCAATCTTTTATGTAAACCCCAACCACTACAGATTTT
>NW_010391382.1:0-13292 GCF_000710305.1 Buceros rhinoceros silvestris | reverse complement strand
GAATGCACAGACATTTCAGGGTATCTAACGCGTAAGAAACTCCCATGGAAATAATTTCACCTATGCTCTCCAACAATGTCAAGAGCCATCCTACTTCATCAGAAAAACACAGGTTACAGCTCGGGTAATGCTTCATTATCTGTCTTCTTGGGCGTTTACAAGGTCAAGAGCCTCATTTCACTAGTCTGTATGCATACAGAAGGAAGAGATGAGCTAACACAGGTGTCATGTGGCTGCCGTCCAAAGGCTTCTCTAAAAGCCCATTATAGGGGACAAGTACAATGTATGTGACCAAGACACCTTGCTCAAATGCTGTAGGGAGCTGGCTGGTCCTCCCCCTGCTCCAGCCTGTGTTTAACCATCTAAGCCTTTTTCCTTACTGCCCTTACAGGCCTACTTCACAAGCCCCCAAACTGCATCTCTGGGGTTTTTTAAATGATAAATTGTTTCTCAGAGTCTGATTCTTATTCCAGGACATTAAAACCTCAACAGAGATAACAAAGCGAAAATTTAGCATAAAATCACTATAGAACATTTTGGGTTAAAAGGGACCTTAAAGGTCATCTAGTCTAAACCCCCTGCAGTGAGAAGGGACATCTTTCCAGATCAGGTTGCTCAGAGCCCTGTCCAACCTGACCTGGAATGTTTCCAGGGATGAGGCTTCTACCACCTCTCTGGGCAACCTGTGCCAGTGTTTCGCCAACCACATCGCAAAAAATTTCTTCCTTACATCTAGTCTACAACTACTCTCATTTAGTTTAAAACCATCACCCCTTGTCCTATCACAACAGGCCCTGCTAAAAAGATTGTCTCTGTCTTTCTTACAAGCTCCCTTTACACACTGAAAGTCCCTGGAACCCTTCTCACCCAAACACTCTCAGCCTTTCTTCAGAGGAGAGGTGTTCCAGCCCTCTGATCTTTTTTGTGGCCTTCATCTAGACCCACTCCAATAGGTCCATGCCTTTCTTGTGGTGAGGACTCCAGAGCTGAATACAGTACTCCAGTACTGTACTACGGTACTCCAATACTGTACTACGGTACTCCAGTACTGTACTACGGTACTCCAGTACTGTACTACGGTACTCCAGTACTGTACTACGGTACTCCAGGTGAGGTCTCACCATAGCAGAGTAGGGGGCAGAATCACCTCCCTTGACCTGCTGGCCATGCTTCCTTTGATGCAGCCCAGGATACAGTTCAGCCTTCTGGGCTGCACACTCAAATTGCCAGCTCATGTCCAGCCGTTTATCCATCAGTACCCCCAAGACCTTCTCTGCAGGGCTGCTCTCAATAAGGAGATACAGATGGCATAGACGGGTAAAGCGTAAACTTCTGCCACAAAAAAGTCTGAAACACACCCAGGGAAAAAAATTGATGATTGGTGATGTGCTGGGATGACCCCAGTAACATGCCCCCAGGCAGACAGAGCCATGGGTGGGAAACAAGCTCTATCAACAGGTCCAGTGTGGCAAGGGATGAACCAGGGAGTGCAGAGAACAGCAGAAGGAGATAGGACCAGAGACTGGATGGAAGGCAAGGCAACTCAGCACAGATGTCCAGAGCACACACAAGAAAACAGCCAGTAAGCCAGGACCACTTATGGCGTAGCTCAGAGCAAGACTGGGGACCCAGGCCCACACATGGAGGGAAGGGAAGACCCACTGGGCTCTTCAAGGACTGTGAATACACTGAGAGTTCTGACAGCACATCAGCAAGTGGGCAGCAAAGCAAAACCTTCCACCCAGGCTTAACGAACATGATTCCAAAACCGACCCAGCTGGATACCTCTACCTGCAGTGAAATGCATGCGTATATTTACAGAGAAAATGAAATGTTATCTTCTTCAGAGAGGAAGTGAACATGAATGACCATATTGTTTCACATCTAGAGGCTCTTGCAAAAGTACAGAAAGGAAACTAACACTATTGGCAGAAAAACTAAAGCCCCACCTGCCCACATGTAAATAACCCTTACTGGAATATTTATAGCTCAGGAGGTCATCTTTTGTTCTCAGCGACTAGCTGTCCCTTTGACACTTTTCTTTATAAGAGGAGCAGGACATGGAGATGGGGACAGGACGCAAGAATGTCATCATACAGTGTGAAAGCAGATGAGGAAATGAGGCAACTGAAGTTCACGGAGCCAGGCAGTGACAGGAACCCAGCACAAAGGAAGGATGCTGGAAATAAACAGAAACTTGCAATAAACAAAGTACTTAAAATAAGTGCTACACTTGCCTTCAAATTTGGCCCAGAAAAAAACATGCCTCAGCACATGGAGAGGCAGGAGCAAGGTAAACCTGTTGGCAGGGGGAACTGATCTGTCCCTATGTCCAGGAAGTTATCTAGAGAGCTAGCGCAACATGGAAGTCAGCTTGGCATTATCTAGTGCTTTGATGCTGAATCCTTTTTAATACTTTTCTTCTTGTGTCAGCTATATGGAAGATGTATATTAGCCATTGAAATGTAATATTCAAAAGTGAAAGCGCAGTTCAGTGCTGTCCTTTATCACAGTTTGAGGCATTATGTTACTGCTTTTGAATTGGTAAGGTAATTTTCAACAGTTAACAATTTTGGACATTAAAGTCTTCTTCCTGCAGAGCAAGAAAAGCATGAAAGGAAGCAATTTAAACTTCTTCATTTCATCAGTGCAAATCAACAGGGCACATTACTGAGGGCATCAACTGTTCAGTCTCGTGTTGGTTCAGAGTTCCCCCGCTTTCTAGTGACTGCAAAGAAAAGTGACAATTATTCAGGACTCATATCAATTGGGAATTTTTCAGAGCAGGAATACAAATGATTGTCCTTTGCACTCCTTCAAGAAGTTCTTAAATTACTGCTGGCAGCATATAAATAATACTTCACAATTTCTGAACAGCCTGTGTCTACTTTCAGAGGTGATAGGTGGGTTTTCTGCTACTTTGTTTGAAACCAGCATGTTCTATTTAAATACTTATTTATGTTATTTATTTATTAAATAAATAGTTACATTAACCATACCACTTCAATGACAAACTCAGGGAGGGGATTACTTAGCAGCTGACTGAACACTAAGATCTGTAATAGGAGTTGCATGACTTGACCTGAAATCTTGCATGTTTTCTTCACCTCTTTTCTACTCTGTCGTGTTTCTGATGAAGCACTGTGTAACTGAAATATAAAATGGTGGGTTTTCTTACAGCCACTAACTTTCAGACAGTAGACGAACTAAGTATTCCAATACCACAATAAATTGCTTGAAGTAAACTCTCTTCTTGTTCTTTTTCAAGAGTGGTATAGATAAAAGTGCTCCTTGACAGAAATCCCAACTCAAGATCCTTCCACAGACTAAAACTGAAGAAGAATAAGAGGAGTACCTTTGTTTCTAGAGTAGAAAGAACTTTGTGGCATTAGCAACTGTTTAAAGATGACACTCAACAATGCAGGGACCACGGTCTGATTTAAGGTGACTGAAGAAGTGTTCCAGAGAACTATGCTTCTCAGGAGGTGCTAGAGACTACAGCCAGCAGAGACGAGCAGAACAGCTTTCCTAACAAACTCAAACCGTCATGGCCTGAGTTCACTTCTGTGCATGTTCCCCAGGATGTAAGGAAAAGATTATTATTCAGGTTGTATCTACAGGCATTCCAAAGGCTTTGCACTCCTCATCATCATCTAACTTCTGCCTGTGAAACCTGGTGTTCCGGGTCTTGGGATACAGTGGTTGTCACACAGATCCCCAAACCAAACAGATCATAGCTATTAATAATTTATAATTAAGATAAATACACATCTAGCAAGAGGAGGTGAACTTTTCTTTTCCCCCTAAATATCTGCACTTCTTCAGGTTCATTATAGCTCACTGACACACTGCTACTGCAGTCTCCATTCTACATCAGCTACAGAAATAACGACAGAACCAGTAAGAAATTTGTCTAAGACCACAAGCAGAAACAACCACCACAAGTACAGTGTGAGCCTAGCAGTGGTCCTTTGCCAGGACCACTGTCTCACAACTACCCCCTTCTCTCAGAAAATGTTACCAAAGCAACCAAACATGACGATCTCTCTCTGCCTAAAAGATAATTGCGAAATTTGTCTCCTGTGTAAGTCATAGAAAGGTACATCAGCACAGGGCAGCATAGTTCAGATTTATGCCCCTCTAAAGGTCAGACAGCTTGCAGTTTCTGAGGGGAGACACAAACCCCCAGTCCACATGTGAACTATGATAGCCATCAAAGTTGGGTCACCCACATCCAAGACCTCTAGCCTGACACTGTACCCCCTGATCACCTGGAAGCACATATTTGATCTAATGGCTGCTCATTACTGTAACCCAGCTGCCTGTCATTAGTTGAAAAAGCAAGAAACCACAAAATAAAATGTGATATGACATAAGGTTTCCCTGTAGTAAGGAAACATAAGGTCAGCACAATACTGGCTTTACTCTGTACATATGCACCTGTGAGTAAGTGTGAAAAACCAGTCCCTCAAGGCAGATAAGGACTCTCATCTGCTCCTGCAGAGTAGCCTGAAAGGGAGTCCAAGGAACGTGGCTTTTGGCTTTGTTTTGGGTTTTGTTTTTTTTTAAAAAAAAAAAAATATTGGGAAGGGGAAATGACCCGTGAAGGTTTCACAGATGAGGGTCACAGCACACTCCCTCCTGAGGAAGTGTTCAAAAACATGGGATACTTGAGGACATTACAAGTTTCTTCTTCCCTTGACAGGCAGAACATTTAAATCAAGATACTGCCATCACAGAAGGCCTGGGAAAATGCTTTTTTCCTTTTCTACCCAGACAACAAAAAAATCCCCACCCTGCACATCCACCTTCTCTTGATGCTACATGTATTCCTCTCACAGACTCCTAATGCTGTTACATACCATATCAAGGCATTACATCAAAATAATTCCAGCTGTCACGCTCTCAGTGTACTTTATGTCTTGAAATAACAAGTTGGCCTGACCATTCAAATGTGGGTTGTTTTCCTACAGCAGCCCAGCTCACCTACCAGTGCTCCAGAGCTCTGGATACTCAACTATCTCATCACACAATATTTGAAATGACATCTTGCCATGAGGAACTCACAAGAGCAATAAAACATTAACAAAATCTCAGAGCTTCACATGCCTACTTATACTGCTATATATGTACCTGCTTACAGTAGGTGTGCATCCTTGCTCCAAGGAATAAACACTTAAAATAGATCCTTGCCGGCCTGGCATGGCAGCATGATGCCTGCACACCATAATTTTCCATGGGTGGATACCCACGTAGGAAACTTTGCACAGCAGCGGGCTGGCATAAGAAATCATTTAGGCTGATCTTGGAGTAAATCATTACTCTCAGTGGATCTGAGGAGCAAACTGAACCCCTAAGGAGCACAAATTGCCAGGTATCCCTTTCTCAAGGCACACTGCCTAGCCAGCAAGGCAGTGACTTCTGACTGCTCATGCAGAAGCCAGTGCTTCTTGGTTTGTACTTTCTGAATTTTCTTTAATTTCATGTTTCCTAACAGTTCTTCTGCTTTGTTTTTCAGGCAGCATGTGTCACCAAAGGAGTAAGAGGATATGATAGCTTAAACTTCTCGTTCTTCTTTCCACCCTCTACAATCTTCATACCTTAACACTGTACTGATTGTTGATTACAATTACTCACGAGTAATAGAAGCAAAACATTTACTAGTATGTGTTCTGTAAAAAAAATTACAGTAAAAAAGGTATACATAAAGTAACAAGACAGTAAAACTGTAAAGTTTTCTTTATAGCCATTAATAATCTCTGTCCTGTTTTTCTTTCATGTCAGTATTTTATCAGGAAAATGTAAAAAGGGGGTAATGTGTCTGACTTTGTTTTCTCAGTCAGCCCAAGACCAAAGAACATTTCAGCAACAGCAGATCAGCAATGCTTACATTTACACGGGAAAATGAAGACTGTGCTAGGAACATGACAGTTAAGAAGTATGGAAAACCAAAAAAGTAAACACTGTACAGAAAAATGTTAAATTATATTTCTTCTTGAGCTAAGAGAATTGCCAGAGAGTGCAGAAGAAATCATTCATCACTGTTTGTGGAGCCAGGTTGAAACAGCGAACATGACCAGCCCTGAAGAGTGGGCTCCTAACAAGATCTTCAGATCGGCGCATTTTCAAGCTCTGGGATGGTTGATACGTAGCGCTGAGTCCCCTGCTGCATGGCCACCCTATTACGGTCACTATCCAAACCTTCTTTGCAGATCTTTTTCTCAGGCTTTCACCCTATAAATAATCAAAATGTCTGCAATAGCTTGAGAATAAAGCCAAAGCTCCTTTCAGGGCTACAAAAATAAGCATCTGCATAAGGCCAGCTGCTAAAAAAATGTATGTCCCGCTATTCAAAAAAAAGCATCAGAGCTAACTGTATTATTGTGTGACTGTCTCCTCAGTTAATACTTCTCTTTTGTAAGCAGGACTTTAATTAGTGGCATTAGAGCTGGCTGCTTAGTTCTGCGTAAAACCAACCTCCCTGGATTGCTATGGGAACCTTTTGAGGAGCAGTAAGCGATGTGCTTTAACTCACCCTGGCTTAAAGAAAAGAGCACTCGGTATATCTCCAGCCATGTAGTGGTGTATTCAGATCTTTCAGCCCAAAAAACAGGAACTAAAATGCCGGTGTAGACATAATCTAACCAATATTGATTTATTCTCTATTGACTAGAGAACATAAGGGTTTGTTTAACTCAAACACCATCAGTGAAGCTGCAAAACAGTTTATCTAAATCTGACTGTTTTCATAGTCTCAGAGATGTTCTTGGGCTGAAATTTTCCATGGTTTTGCTCCCATATTGGGGTGAACTTTCTTCACCTTGAAGTCTGAGGAAAATCCTCTTCAAGATTTTTGAGTCATGTAAGAAATGAGTAGAAAGGGGAGTAGTGAAGAATGAGGACTTCCTCTCATTTTGCAAATGTGTCAACAATTCTTTTCCTCACCAACTTACAAACATCTTTCTTTTAAAACCCTGTGGAGTGATACACTTGAAGACCAGAAGGAATCCCTCAGACCATCCAGATCTACCCCTTTTGTAATACAAGGTAAAGAAAGTCTTCCAATAATTTCTGCAACCAACCAATAATCTCTGCTCAAATGTCAGGATATTATTCCTAACCATTTGTAGATTTCAAGATTGCAAGAGATGGAGAATCCCCCACTTCCTACAGAAGGTGTTTATTCTCAATTATTCCTGCCAACACTCTTTATTTCATTGACAAGGTTTATTTTTATAATTCATTGCAATGAAGTACCATGAAGTAGCTGGGAGAAAAAGAAAACACAGACGTATCTAAGGCATACTCAGCATGCAACAGCCAACACCTTCAGCAGACCAGTATAGGATCAAACATCCATACAGGGCTGTAACGCATAGTCTACCTGTTCCGTACTGCCCCACCAGAAAGGTAAGAAAAAGGGGAGTTGGAAACCTACTTTAATTATAACTCACTGAAAATACCAGGCTTAAAGTGTTTACTATGTAGAGGGGGATTTTTTTCCCCCCACTAATAAAAATATTTAATCTTAATCTTTAAGAAAAATCTTAAAATGCAGAAAGACATGAAAACACAAATATTTTGAAGAGTGTAGTTTTCCTTTGAAATTTCCACCACATTGCTCAACTTTCTTGATCATTTTGGTTTACATTAGAGCTAGATAAAGAGAAACTGGGCCAGTGGTTATTCCAGCAACACTACCCCTACTTCATTGCGCATCACTAAGGGTTTTCTGGCAGAACAATTCCCACCTGAAATGTACCCCTGGAAATACACTCAGCAGCAACATTAACTAACAGCAAAGGTTAACCACCTGAATGCAGATCCAGCCTAGGTCCACTGGTCAAAAATAAAGAAGGAGATTTCCATGATTTTTTTAACATGATGCAGTAAAGTCTAACTGAGATGTTTTGAAGTATGTACTTAGCTTACAACAAAACTATGCATTGATCTCCTTTCCTAAAAGTAAAATAGGAATAGAGGAGATTTCACACATCCTGTATAAGAATCAATGTTTCTATGGAAATACTAGCTCTGAACATCTTCGAATTAAAGCCTAGACAAATCTATTTTTCCTATTTCGCTTGAACATGTCAGCTTAAAGCTGTATCAGTTAAGTGTATATCACACGTTGCTAGATACATTTAAAGAAATCTCTTCTAATATTAACTTGGACAAGTTATATTCTTGAGGAGTAAAGCTGGAATAGCTTATGAACTCAAGGGGCTTGGAAGGACAGTGTAGCGTTTGATGCAACTCGCTAAAAACAAACATGAAGAGAAAATCTATTCCACAGCTCCATGTGGCTACCAGGCAGCAAAGCTCTGATGCTAAGGCTAAGTCACGCTTGGAGCAAAGGGCCCCCTCCACTCCAAAGCTGCTGAAGGTGTCTGGGTACCCCACAGACAGTGGACACTCATCAGACAAGAGTGAATGCAATCATTCGTGTGGCCTTTGCACTGCCACATCAGGAGGACGTCTTCCTCACAGCCTTGAAGATACTCTTCTGTATGCAGAGGGTGAGCAAGAGAGAGGGCTACAGTACAAAGCTAAAGCCCAAGGAAGGAGTCTTGGAGAAACCTGGTCTTCCTGTCCTATTGATGAGCATTTGAATCACTTCTGCAAGATACTGTTTCTGTCCCAGTACCTCCTAGTCTCTGTGCAATACCATTCGCCTGTGAACTCTCTTTTCCTTTCTACTGAAGGCCAGAGGGCCACGCAGACCAAGAGCAGCAACCTGTCGAATCCTGAACTAAATATTTTGAGACAACAAAAACACAAGAGTGTTTTCTAAGAATAGAGTCTTTAGCATCAATCTCTCTGAACAAAAAGGGATGTAAAAGGAATCTGTCACTTCCAACAGTGGGAAACAAAACCCTGAATTCCCATAAGAAGTGACAGCTACTACTGGCCAATGTGAATTACAGTATTTCCTCTCACTTGCAGAATTTTTCCCCAAATCTCGCCCTCCAAAATAAGGGCAAATAAGTCACATTTATTAGGGTGTGAAATTAATAAGACAGATACTTTACCATAGGGTGCGATACTTCTGCATAGTCCTTTGCTTACTCAGGTTAAATGTGAACAAGATGTGCTTTTGTCAGCCTGTTGCTGTGCTAGGGCCCCAACAGTGCCATTGTCCTCTTCAGATCAGAGTCTCTCTGGCTTGGAGCGTACATGGAGCAAGTGATGTCCCACCTGCAGAAGGCCAGAAATCAGGCTTCTCGCAGACAAAATTCTGTATTCCAGGGGATAAACTGAGGCCACCAGCTGTTTTGCAGACATGCCCCTTGTTCATATTGTAGGTCATGCTAAGCTGCTCTCAAGGCAAAGACTGGGGCCCTCTCTAGCCTTCAGACCATTTCTAACAACACCAATCCAATCTCTTTTAAAGCCTTTGGAGAGGAATGAAGCTGCCTCCTCTTTTCAGACTGGTTTCAGGAAAGCCAGCATATGAATGGGGATCAAGTCTAAGAATTTGTGGCAAAGAAGGCTTTCTCCTATTCTGTGTTCCTACTCCTTTTTTTTTTCATACCCACACATCTTCCTCCCAAAAGGTCTTTAGGAAGCTTTTTAGGTTGTTCTATATACAGAGTCAAATCAAAGTAATGGCTTTTTTTTTAATTTATATTTTGCAGTTTATCTCAATGCAAGCCTGGCTGTGAAAAGACTTATTTTGGAAAAAAGCACAGGCTGTTTTCATGAAACACAAAATACATTTCAACACATCTATTTTGAAATAAGATGGTTCATGTGACAGCTTTTGCTAAATCAAAAAGGTGTGAATTGAATCAGGCTTCATTATGTTTGTGAAAATTAATCTCTTTATGAGCCCTGAATGAGAACAGTTTGCTTTCTTCATACTTCTCTCTCAAGCTTTCTTCATACTTCTCTCTCTAATTTCAATAGCAAAGACAGAGATAGTAGCAAATGTTGTTCTATAAAGGATCTCCCTCGCTGGAATTTCATTTGTTTGCCTGCCATCCAAGCCATGAATTCTCTCTGTAATCAGTAGAGAGGTGGCAGAAACAACAAACCATACAAATCCCACTGGTACTGCAATGTTTACATACAACTAAATGGGCAAAACTTCCCAGAGGTCCCTCTGAGCCCACCTGGCTGTGCCCAATAGCCTTTCCTTAAAACCTTGTGGTGTACATGCATCTGTACCTACAGCAGTACCTGCTTACCTCAAAATTCACACCTGGTTTCAGTTCGCAGCCGCTTACAGTCCGCCTTGCGGGTTTTGCTAAAAGAAACCTCAAAGCTAAGGCTCAGACCTCGAAAGTATTTACAGACCCAACTGCTGTGTAGGTAGAAAACTCTCACTAATTTAAGAGCAAGAGCTTACTAGCTAACTCGTTTCCAGGACTGAATCTCATCGGCATCAGCCAGGCTCAGAAAGCCCATTTTCTTCCTTCCCGCCGCAGTTACCTCCAAAGAGGGAGCGCGGTTCCGGCGGCGGGGACGCAGCCCCCCGGAGATGGCATCTGATGCTCTGTGCTACCACCTGCAGTCCGCTTGCAGTCACCACAGGCAACCCAACTCGGACACCCCGCCAAGCACGCATGGCATGGACCTGTCTCCTGTTGTCCATGCAGACCTCAGGAAAAGGGACACACCTTCCTCAAAAAGGGATCAGGAGGCACAAAAAGGGTGAAAGACGGTGGGAAAGACATCTGGATTCAACAGCAAGCTGGAACTGAGGCTGCGTTTACACCCCACGCTGTTTTCAGGATGGATGTTCACAGGGTCTGCTACTATCTTCCTGTTTGCCAGGTGGTGAAAATTGTGTCTTTAGAAAACATTCTGGTTCTGGTAGAGAAGCATTTCTGTTAAAACTCTTCAGTCCCTCTAAAATCAGATGTTCAGCTTTGCAAAGGTTTATTTGTTTTACATGCACGCCCATCTGGGTCTATTAAATTCAGGACTCCCACAGTTTCCCTTTATCGTTCCACCCTTTGCAGCTGCAGAACAGCATGACAAATTCATAAGAAAATAATGGGTGAAAAAACTTGATTTGGTTTTCAGACTTTAGCCCTACAAAATTGTTCTCCCTTTCTTCTTCTTTTTTTCCCCCTCATTAGAGTCCAAGTGCCCCAGGAGTTACATGCTCCATGCAAAGGGAGTTGGGACTTTACAGGATTCAGATTTTAACACACAGCTTTTTCATTACTGTTTGCAGAATACAGTATGATCTTTAAAATATAAAGGAAGAATGAGAGCCCAGAGCCAGGCTCTGTTCCCAGTTTTCCAACTGTCCAGTTGTTCACCTCTCACCAAAATGCGAAGCTTCACTAACCACTATGAAACAGGATTACGAAATGCGGACAACTTTGAAATCTGCACAGGAAAACTGCTCCAGATAAGAATCACACCACCTTCATATCTATAGGTAGACATACTCTGAGAATTAAAAAAAAAAAAAATAGCCAGCTTTGCTTCGGTAGCATCTTTCAACTCACATACATACAGCACCATTGAAACGCGGATGTCACGTAAAGGATAAAGGAGCAAATGTTTGAACAGGGATGCTGAAACAATGACTTCTGTAAAAACTTGCTTAGTCTGTTAAAAGTCTTGGTCAAGCCCCTGAGCTTCTCCTTGCCTCAGATTCCACACACAGCACTGCAATAAAAGAACCTGGTATCATGGTAAATATATCGTTATTTCTCAGGTGTTTGGATCCTGCAGTGAAGAGGTATCTTAAGTATCTACAGCTCTGCTAAGCAAAGTGCAGGGGATTTCACCGGACAGCTGGCATTTCCAGCTCTAGATCTCAGTCCCATTCTGGATGTTATCAGCCCTTCATAGGAGAAACCCTACCGATAAGGTGCCTGTGTACCAGGTACCTCAGTTCACACACCCCTTTCCCCCCAGTACATGCCACCCCCCCAGCAAATCCAACTTCTCTTATAACCACTGAGCTTCCAGCAAGCGAACACCCTGCCTTATCTACCATCCTCCCTAAGGAAGGCCAACACAGCAGATGGTTCTACATAGTGATAATGTTTCAAGGGCCCTCCGTAGAAAGATATGCAGAAAGCAACGGCCTGAGGTTACAGAAGTACAGGCCTGGGTCCCCACCCAGGCAGGCTTCACACTGAACGCAGTGAGAGCTAACACAGAGGAATCCTGGCAAGAGGTTTACCTTCATGAGAGAGGTCGCAGGTCTGGATAATCAGAGGGAGGAAAGCACACTCAATTCAAGTAAAAATCCTTCTGAAATAACTGGTACTGAAATGTATTTGTATTACTCAAAGAAGAACTTCAGTTTTCTACCCCTTAAGGCTTTCCTTATTAAAAAAAATCAATTTTACATCATGAATTTTTCAGGGCTTTTCTACTAGAAAATTAGTCTGATTTCATTAGTTCTTGATTCTATCCACCCTTTTCAATTCCAAGAAAAACAGATGTGTAATCAGTTAACAGATACCTTTAAAATCTCCTGCGTGTCATTCTATTAAGAACGCGACTAGCACAGTCAAAAATGTCAAACACAATTGATTCACCTGTGTCTCTCTGGCAAAAAATGTCTTTCTGTAGCTTTCTGAGCTACAGGGACATTGTCCCTCACTTAGTCTCTGAAAATAACTCTCCAGTGACCAATTTTGCTTTTGAAAGTCACAGTAAGATCAGGATGTCTCCCCATATAAAAAGATTGCTGCCTGGTTCCCTAAGTTCAGGACTGCATAAATCCTCCTTGTGTCAAGACAGATGTTGGCCATTTTTGTATTCTTTTCTGGCTGGGAAAAAACAAAAAAGATGAGCAATTAGGGTAAGATTTTATCAGTCCTCAAGCCACAGAGAATCAGAAAATTTATGCATTTGACATGTCATTCTTTTGACAGACCGTATCAAGATGATGCTACTGATCACTGTCAATATCCATTTCTTCGTGAGTCTTTTCATAGACAGGCGTCCAGTGTTTATCAGCTTTGTAGTTTGGAAGGGGCATGAAGTTAGCAAACAAAGTTATAAAGTCCTCAGATAAACCTTCTAAAGGTACACGGCCCGATTTTCTTCTCCCTACCTGTGACTCGCAGGTAATTAACTGCATTTCTAGGTTTACTGTTGAGTGCAGATCAGAACAGGCTTCTCCCAGCAACTTTTGACATACTAAATCTGAGAGTCCTAAAGCAAGCTAACTGACAAGGGGGAAAAGCAGAGTTTTTCCAGCAGTAGAGTTACTCTTACATCAAGTGAGAGGTCTGACTGCTATCTGCACTTTTACAACTGCTTGTCTATAACTCAACCATTTTAACAGGAACCAGCTCCTCGCCTGCGGCAGA